>NC_052171.1:23102865-23361653 GCF_902713615.1 Scyliorhinus canicula | reverse complement strand
GCCCTCCCCCGACTGGCGGCGCTGGACTGAGTCCGCAGCCGCCACGGCAAATTCCCGATGGGAGACCCACGGCGTCGGGAACTCGGCTGGTCAGGGGAGGAGCATATGGGGGTTTGAGCCTCAGGAGACAAGCTGAGACCATCGATACGCCGTGTGGCGTACTCGCAGAGTACGGAGCTTTGGAGGGGGCAGAGCATCGCGAAGGCAACGCCGCCCCCGATTTGGTGGGGAACTTTCTCCGGCCGATCGCCCAATGTGATTTTGGTGTCAGTGACCAGAGGATCCCACCTCTGGTCTCCCTATTTCCGTGGTGTTGTGGTGCTGGAGGAGTTGCAAACAGATTGATAACGATGAGAGGTGATACCCGCTCTTTCCTCTAGAATGGGATGCTGAGGAGTTTTAAAACTATGAAAGGGTTTGACATTCAGGAGAAACTTGTCCCCAGTTTCTGACGAGTATAAGGACAATATCGATGAATCCGACAAGGCTCCTTTCTACACTGGGTGCTGGGAAGGCAGAATTTGCTACAAGGAGTAGTTGAGGTGAATGGTATAGATATACTGAAGGGGAATTAAACAACCGAGAGAAATGAACAGAAGGACATACCAATTGGGTAGCTTCCGAGCAGCATGACGACTAGCACTGACCCTTTGGGCCGAATGGCCTGTTTCTCTGCTGTAGACTCAATGTGATTCTGTCTATTCTGCAGATTGCTGGGGATGGCGCAGCTTAGCTCGATCCTAGCAGTTGCTGCTGCCATCCTGTTTGCCATGATCTTCTCCTCTGTGCACAAAGTTGAAGAGGGTCACATCGCCGTTTACTACAGGTGAGGTTCTATCTGCCCCCCAGTTACAGAGTGAATACTCCAGCTCCATAGGGACACACGTATGTTGTCACAGATCCAGTTGGACAAAAGTAGAGCAAGTGTGGAGTGTGTTGGTGAGTGAAAGACAAACACAACGCGGAGGCACCTGGAGAGACAATATCAAATCAGATATACAGTTGTAAAGGTGAGCAGGAGCAGAGGGAGCTGGGTGTACATGTGCATTGATCACTGAAGGTGACAGGACAGGTGGAGAGAGCAGTTCATAAAGCAGATAGTATTCTGGCCTTTATGATAGAGGCTTGGGCAGCACGGCAGCACAAGTTGTTAGCACTGTGGCTTCACAGCGCCAGGGTCCCAAGTTCGATTCCCGGCTTGGGTCACTGTCTGCACGTCCTCCCCGTGTCTGCGTGGGTTCCTCCGGGTGCTCCGGTTTCCTCCCACAGTCCAAAGACGTGCAGGTTAGGTGGATTGGCCATGATTGCCCTTAGTGTCCAAAAAGGTTTGGAGGGGTTATTGGGTTACGGGGATAGGGTGGAAGTGAGGGCTAAAGTGGGACGGTGCAGACTCGATGGGCCGAATGGCCTCCTTCTGCACTGTATGTTCTATGTTCTTCGAGTACAAAAGCAAGGAGGTTATACTGAACTTATACAAGACACTAGTTTAACCTCAGCTGGGATATTGTGCACAGTTCTGGGAACCACACTATAGGGAGGATGTGAACACATTGGAGAGAGTGTAGGAGAAGTTCACAAGGATGGTTCCAGGGATGGGAAACGTCAGTTACGAGGAAAGACCCTGGCCGAGGATTGAGGAGAGATCGGGACTGTTCTCCTTGGAGAGAAGGAGGCTGAGAGGGGATTTGATAGAGACGTTCACACTCATGAGGTTTGACAGACTGATGGGGAGAACCCTTTCTCACTTGTAAAGGATGAGTTAAACACTCCCACCACCCCACGACGAACAGCTCCTCAAATAAAATTATGTACGGCCTCCATAGCCTCGAAACCCTCCTCTGACCCCCTCAACTCAAACTTAATTTTCTCCAGTCGGGGAAAATAGTACAAATCCCCCAGCAAGGTGCCACCCCTGGTGGCGTATCTGACCTCCAATTCAACAATAATAATAATCATCTTTATTATTGCCACAGTAGGCTTACATTAACACTGCAAAGGTGAGGTTACTGTGAAAAGCCCCTAGTCGCCACATTCCGGCGCCTGTTCGGGTACGCTGAGGGAGAATTCAGAATGTCCAATTCACTGAACAAGCACGTCTTGCGGGACTTGTGGGAGGAAACCGGAGCACCCGGAGGAAACCCACACAGACACGGGGAGGACGTGCAGACTCCGCACAGACAGTGACCCAAGCCGGGAATCGAACCCGGGACCCTTGGAGCTGTGAAACAACAGAGCTAACCACTGTGCTACCGTGCCGCCCATCTGCTGCCCAACAGGGTCCTTCGCTGGACAATCAGAGAGGCGAAGGCCACAACATCAGCCCCCTTCCCCTCCGGCAGCTTCGGCTCCTCCCAAACGCCATCGGGTCCAATCTGACCTCCGCCCCCACTCTCCTGGACAACTTCCGGAACTGCCTCCCAAAATCTCTCCAACTTCTCTCGGCCCCAGAACACGTGAACATGTATCACTGACCCCCGCCCTCACTTCTCACACCCATTGGCACCCCGTGGAAGAAGCCACTCATCCTCGCCCGAGTCATGTGTACCCTGTGCACCACCTTCAATCGAATTAAGCTGAGCTTCGCGCAAGAGGAGGCTGCATCCTCACTCCAGAGTCGTCGTCCTATTTCCCTCCCCAACTCCTCCTCCCACTTACCCTCCCCAACTCCTCCTCCCACTTACCCTCCCCAACTCCTCCTCCCACTTACCCTTTACCCTGCTCCCCCAACATCCCAATCCCCTCCCCTATATTGTCCGGTAGCAGCAGATGCTCCAACAACGTGCACTCTGGTAACTGGGGAAACGTCCTCCATTCTCCCGTGCATATACCTAAACTCTGGATTTTAAAAAATGAAGGTGAGGGTGATGGATGGGGAGCCAATCAAACAGGGCTGCTTTGTCCTGGATGGTGTTGAGCTTCTTGAGTGTTGTTGGAACTGCGCTCATCCAGGCAAGTGGAGAGTATTCCATCACACTCCGGACTTGTGCCTTGGAGATGGTGAACAGGCTTTGGGGGGGTCAGGTGAGTTACTCTCTGCAGGATTCCCAGCCTTTTATTGCTCTGGTAGCCACAGTGTTTATATGGCTGGGTCCAGTTTCTGGTCAGTGGTAAGCCCAGGATGTTGAAAGTGGGTAATTCTGCGATGGGAATGCTATTGGATGTCATTGTGCGATGATGTGATTCTCTCTTGGAATGTTGCCATTGCCTGGAACTTGTGTGGCCCGAATGTGACTTGTCACTTATCACCCCAAGCCTGAATATTGCTGCATGTCTTGCTGCATATGAACATGGGTTAGTCCCCCCTTCCCCTCCCCTGTTCACCGTCCAGCATATCAAACACTTCTTCAGGCAAAGCTGTGATTTAATTGTCAGTTTTCTGTTCATAGTGTGCTCTTTGGGGGAGACCAAACTCAGACTGGGTGGCCACCTTGTCGCTCAGTCTCCAGTTATTAAAATGTTCCACCCGGCTCCCACCCTGACCCGTCCCGATTGTGCTGATCCCACATTTCCATTTGCATCTCGAGTCTCAGCTTTTTCTTTTTTTGTCCCATTACCCCTCCTTTCGCCTTGCACCATCACCGCTGTGTCATTTAATCTCTACCCGCTGCTCTCACATACCTCCTCCATTTTCTTTCACCAGAGGAAGGGGGGGGGGGGGGGGGGCGGTGTTTAAAATTGCTTCAGTGATGTTGGTGAGGTTAATGTCAGAAGGGAGACCTGCAGTGAGACATTGAGGCTGCCTTTGAGTTTTGGAAAAGAAGTTCCTCGCTAATATTTTTGTATGAGTTCCACAGAATGACACCACTTACCATCTGCTCTCTAATTGACCTGTTGAATTGCTTCCTAGGGGTGGTGCGTTATTAAAGGCAACAAGTGGCCCAGGATTCCATCTGATGCTCCCCTTTATCACCACCTTCAAAGCCGTACAGGTGGGTCCTCCAGGAATGGATAACATTTGAATCACGCTGAGCTCCACGACAAGCATTGTATCAAAACTCTCAGCTACCTCGTGCCCTGGCTAAAATCACATTTTTCCTTTTCAAATATTTAAAGTTACCATTGAATCTGCTTCCACCTCTTCAGATCAGAACTCGCTGTGTGTCTAAAATTTCCCTCCTCACCGATGGTTGTCTTTATTTTATAAAGTCTGTGCCCTCTGGTTCCTGACCTCACTGTCAGTGGAAATAGTTCCCCCGGTTCACTGTCAAAAGCTTTACTATTTCTATCACCTCTGTTTGACCTCCCCTCCACCTTCACTGCGCAAAGGAGATCCACATAATTGAAGCCCCTGAACCACAGGAGCATTGTGATAAATCGCTGCACCTTCTCCAAGGCTGGTTGAGCATATTGAGTTTGTTGGTGTCTCGGTATGCTGACAGGGATTGTCTGATGTTACCGCCGGGTTGGGAGGTGCACACAGTTGATCTAACCCCACCAAACTGCAGGTGGCACTATTACTATAAATGTTTCATTTACTCACGGAAATGACCAATTGTTTGCCTAAGAGACTTCAGCAAAGCTTCTTTCAATAAACTCTGAATGATTGATTTATTGTGAAAAGAAACTTTTTGAAACAAGTTGCAAAAACTGGCTCATAGACAATTTGTAATCTGGAAGTCTTAACTATCTATCCCTTTAAAATGCTCATAGAAACAAATAGGGTCTGTGCCGAGATTGGCAGATTTTCTGGAGAGTATAAAGTT
Source organism: Scyliorhinus canicula (assembly GCF_902713615.1). Classification (NCBI taxonomy): domain Eukaryota; kingdom Metazoa; phylum Chordata; class Chondrichthyes; order Carcharhiniformes; family Scyliorhinidae; genus Scyliorhinus; species Scyliorhinus canicula. The sequence continues at coordinate 23,356,950 of NC_052171.1, read as the reverse complement.
GGCAGAGTTTTGACACTGTTGACCGGGTCTTCCCTTATGAAGACAGAATGCTAGTCCCAGTAGATGTTTGGAAGTTCTCACCAATGGAGCTTCAGCGTGGTGGAGAATAGAGGCAATCGGCCCTTGGGATCTCCCTCTCAGCTCAGCCCCTCGGGTTTCCAAACACAGGCAAATTCCACTTTGATGAGGATTTCTAGCTGGGTACCTGATAATCAAATTGTATGTCATGGGGTTCGAGGAGAGCGTGAGCTGGCCGACTTTTCTCCAAGCTTCAAAACTTCAGCTTCCTCGTGTGATTTTCAGCACATCATCAGGGCCTCTGCCTTGAAACAATTTTCATTCCAGCCATTGAAGCCATTACTGTTCAAAGAAGCAAATAGTCTTATCCTCAGTTGCCATGCAGGTTAGGTAAATTCCTGGAAAAGACATGTTTCCCCCCAGCCCCCAGTGAATTTATGATGTTTATTTTTTAAAAATCCAAGTGTCCAAATATTTAAATGTCCTTCCAAATTAAAAAAAAATACAGTTCTTGAAGATCTGTTTCCTAACACTGATTGAAGACATTAAGGTCGTTTCATGCCTGATGTATCCAGTGACCAACTCGCTCTCTTATTTTTCCATGGTGATTCAGGTTTTAATATCACCATTTGTTTTTCAGAATACTGTGCAAACAGATGAAGTAAAAAATGTTCCGTGTGGCACAAGGTAAGTGTGTGTGTGTGTGTGTGTGTGTGTGTTGTGCACTTGATACCTCTCCTTCTTAACACTACTGCTACGCACACCAGCTCAGGAAAAGAGAGGCGGCCAGAGAGATAGCTAGAGTAAAGAGCAGAGACGGTAATACTGTCCTGGACCCAGCAGGGGGTGAACGAGGTGTTTAAGGACTTTTACAGTCCTTAAACCCCCGGCTGGGGTGGAGGATATGAGGCAATTTCTGGATCAGTTGAGGTTCCTGAGGGTGGAGGGGTTGGGAGGCCCAATTGAGATTGAGGAAATAATCAAGGGGCTGGAGGGCATGCAGTCAGGCAAGGCCCCGGGGCCTGACGGCTACCCGGTGGAATTCTATAAGAAGTTTTCAGAGATATTGAGCCCACTGCTGGTGAGGACATTTAATGAAGCGAGAGAGAGCAGGAAGTCCTCCCCCCAACAATGTTGCAGGCCTCGATTTCATTGATCCTGAAACGGGAGGAGGATCCGTAGCAATGCGGGTCATACAGGCCAATTTCTCTCCTGAATGCCAAATTGCTGGCTAAGATACTGGCCACAAGGATAGAGGCCTGTGTCCCGGGGGTGATAGGGGAAGACCAGACGGGATTTGTTAAGGGCAGGCAACTCAAGGCCAATGTTTGAAGGCTTCTAAATGTTATTATGATGCCCTCAGAAGGGGTGGAGGTGGAGGTGGTGGTAGCGATGGATGCGGAGAAGGCTTTTGATCGGGTGGAGTGGAATTACCTGTGGGAGGCACTGGGAAGGTTTGGGTTTGGTGAGGGCTTTATTGACAGGGTATGGTTGCTCAGGCACCAGTAGCGAATGTGCGTACGGACCGGCTGAGGTCGGGGTATTTTAAACTACACCGAGGGACGAGGCAAAGGTGCCCCCTCTCCCCATTACTGGTTGCTGTGGCCATAGAACCATTGGCCATGGCGTTAAGAGCCTCTAGGAACTGGAACGGGCTGGTTCGGGGGGGGTGGAGCACCGGGTTTACGCAGATGACCTGCTCTTGTACATTTCGGACCCGTTGGAGGGGATGGGGGAAGTAATGCAAATCCTGGGGGAATTTGGCAGTTTTTCGGGGTATAAATTGAACATGGGGTAAAGCGACTTGTTTGCGATCCAGGCAAGAGGACAGGAGAAGAGACTGGGAGAGCTGCCGCTTAGAATGGTAGGGAAGAGCTTTCGGTATCTGGGAATCCAGGTGGCCCGGGAATGGGAGGCACTGCACAAGTTAAACCTATCCCGGTTGGTAGAAGGGGACTTTAAGAGATGGGACATGCTCCCGCTGTCACTGGCGGGGAGGGTACAGACCGTGAAAATTACTGTCCTCCCCAGATTTCTGTTTGTCTTTCAGTGCCTCCCCCTCTTCGTCCCTGAGGCCTTTTTCAAGCGGGAGAATGAGGTTATTTTGGGCTTTGTGTGGGTGGGTAAAACCCCACGAGTGAAGAAAGTGTTGCTGGAGCGCAGTCTGAGGGAGGATGGGTTGGCGCTGCCGAACTTCTGCAATTATTACTGGGCGGCTAATATAGCCATGATCAGGTAGTGGGGGAGGGGTTGGCATGGGAGCGGATGGAGGCGGCGTCATGTAAAGACACCTTTGCCGTTCTCACCGGCCCGATACCCAACAAGTCTGGTGATAGTGGCGGCTCTGAGGATCTGGGGGCAATGGAGGAGATATAAGAGAGTGGAGGGAGCATCGATTTGAACCCCAATTTAGATGGTGGGTTCCTGAGTTGGCAGATGGCAGGAATTAGAAGGATGGGGGATCTATTTATAGATGAGAGCTTTCCCAGCTTGAAAGTCTTGGAGGATAAATTTGAATTGCCAGCAGGGAAGGGGTTTAGATATTTGCAGGTGTGAGACTTCCTGAGAAAACAGGTGCCGGCCTTTCCGCTGCTGCCACCATGGGAGATACAGGACAGAGCAGTCTCCTGTACCTGGGTGGGAGAGGGGAAGGTATCGGATATTTACCAGGAGCTTTCTGAGACGGAGGAAACTCCGGTGGAGGAGCTTAAGGTGGGAGGACGAGCTAGGAGGAGAGATAGAGGCGGGTCTATGGGCGGATGCCCGAAGCAGGGTTAATACCTCCTCATCGTGTGCCAGGCTTAGCCTGATACAATTTAAGGTAGTCCACATGACTGTGGCCCGGGTGAGTAAGTTTTTCGGGGTAGAGGATAGTTGCGCAGGAAGCCCAGCAAATCACGCCCACATGTTTTGGGCATGCCCGAAGCTGGGAGGGTTTTGGCAGGGTTTTTGCTCAGGCAATGTCCAGGGTGCTAAAAACACGGGTCGTGCCGAGTCCGGAGAAGGAGCACTTTCCATTCCGCACGGTCTGGTTCCATCTTTATCCTTTCCAATGTTTTGTGCCCTCAGGACTTGCTGCTTCTGTGTAATGGCCCAGAATGTGAATAAATCCCAGTTATGTATTTCAGCCTGAGTTCTTGCAGGCTCCTGTGGTACAGTGTTGAGTTTCATGGCCTCCAATGCCCATTGTTAATGTGTAATTGTTGGTGATGGGGCAGCGTGTCTCAGTAAAGTCACATAGAAGAATCTGGATTTCGTTCCTGGGAGCCTCTCTTCATGGGGAAGCTGCTTTTCTCGGCATAGACCGTTAACTTAGTTCCAGGCCGTTTTAAAGTGCGCATGTATGTGTGTGTGATTTTTAAACCTGGGGCAGCATTCTTGGAGTTGTGCTGCAAGTGGTGTCAACTACAAACCGTGTGGGAACACTGGGGATGGAGGTTTCCATTCCTGTGTCTGCACAGTCCAATGTCACTCTGATTTACATTGCTAAAAGTTGCAGAGGAGCCTCTGACCTTTCAGCATGTTGGTTCTCCGTGCAGCTGCTTCTGCTGAGAGGTGAAGGTTCATAGTCACACGATCTCCAAAGCGCCACAGTAAAGACGGCTCCTGCGTAACCAGCCCAAAATCAGGGTCAGATCACAAACCAAATTGCAGTGGCACTAATCTTCTCCCTCTTTTTCTCTGTCAGTGGTGGTGTAATGATCTACTTTGATCGAATTGAAGTGGTAAACTTCCTCATTCCAACAGCAGGTAAGAAGCTCGCTGTACCTGTATCAGCACCACAACTCCTATCTCCTCCCGTGGGCTGCGGAAAAGCTCATCCCGTGTCTTTGCCATCTCCACACCTGACGATACCAATGGTATCCTTACCAGCCTCCCAGCTTATACCCTCCATAAACTTCAACACAATCATTAATCCCATACCCGTGCCCGAAGCCACACCGAGTCTGGTTCACACATCTCGCTGACTTACATTTAGATTTAGATTTAGATTTAGAACAGTACAGCACAGAACAGGCCCTTCGGCCCTCGATGCTGTGCCGAGCAATGATCACCCTACTCAAACTCACATATCCACCGTATACCCGTAACCCAACAACTCCCCCTTAACCTTACTTTTTTTTAGGACACTACGGGCAATTTAGCATGGCCAATCCACCTAGTCCACACATCTTTGGACTGTGGGAGGAAACCGGAGCACCCGGAGGAAACCCACGCACCACACGGGGAGGACGTGCAGACTCCGCACAGACAGTGACCCAGCCGGGAATCGAACCTGGGACCCTGGAGCTGTGAAGCATTGATGCTAACCACTATGCTACCGTGCTGCCCACATTGACTTGCAGACCGACAGGACCTGAATTCAAAATTCCCATCCTTTTTTTCAGATTTCTCCATGGCCTCACCCTTCTCTATCCCTGTAATCTCCTCAAGCCCTACAACCCCCGAGATACCTGCGTGCCTCCGAATCCTCACTGACGCAGCCTACCCGTCAAGCTCTGTACCCCTCCCCTGCCTCTCCGTTTCTCCTCCTGTTCAGGCTGTCACTGAACTCTGACACTGTGTTTGACCAAACCTTTGATCAACCATCTCCCCTGTTAGTTATCCTCTCCCCATTCTGGGATGGTCCCCGTGAACCTGCCTGGCCTCTGCCGCAGTGTCTCTGGAGTCTCGATATATCAGCGATGGATGTGCGAGGGCGATTGCTGCATTCTTGTCAAAGTGATGGAGTTGGATACTCACCTCTGTTTAAATTATTGTCCTCAGTCTATGACATTGTGAGGAACTACACAGCAGACTACGACAAGACATTGATCTTCAACAAAATCCATCATGAGCTGAACCAGTTCTGCAGTGTGCACACCCTCCAGGAAGTCTACATTGAACTGTTTGGTAAGTGGTGTCTGTTTTGTTATGCTCTTGACGTAGCATAAGCTGCTTCCTTGATGTTCACTCTGACAAAGGAAGGTTCAGATTCTCCTACTTGGATTCGACTCTCGTGTTAATCCTGCTATAGCTACTCAGACTGACGAACCAGTCTGCTACAATCCACGTGGTGGGTATGATGTGTTTCAAATCAACCCTGTTTACTCACAAAGTGTCTCCACTGGAAAGAGGAAGATCATGTGTGCTGTGTCCTTATATATGGGTTGGTGTAATGCCCCCCTGTGGTAGTGTCACCTCTGTGTGTATCGTGAATGCCCATTGGTCGTGTCCTATCTAACTGACCTATTGGTTGAGTGCCTGTGTGTCATGTCTCTGGTGCTCCCTCTAGTGTCTATCTAGTCTACGTGTATTTACATTAACCCCTTGTGTATTTACAGTGATGCATATCGCCACAGTGTTGGCTGATGTTGATGGAGGAGGATGTTGAAGGAATTGGGGTGAGGGTAGGCAGCAGGTACAGTTATTACCGAGAGTAATCCCGCTTTCTTGTCTTGTCAGATCGGATAGACGAAGACCTGAAGCTGGCACTACAACAGGATTTAACAGGCATGGCTCCCGGACTGATTATCCATGTGAGTTTCTCTTCACTAATGAACGCTGCTGTAAGCAGTGTGCAGAGTCCGGCTCAGCGTTATCAGAAATCAGAGCCGTTTGTGTGAGGAGCTTTAACAAACTGGCTCTTTCGTACCTTGCATCAAACCTGGATTGGGCTCAGTGTCGGACAACGACAAAGTCTCAGTGTTTCCTTCTCCTTTTGAGAGCAGCTATCCCAATATCACAGCCCTTGCCGCTCTCAACAGGAAAATCCCTGCCACTGGAAGCTTCTGGTAGTCTCCTAACTCTCGTTTCCTGTGTCTCCACAGGCAGTGCGTGTAACCAAGCCGAACATTCCTGAAACCATCCGGAGGAACTACGAATTGATGTGAGTTTCGGGAACGCCACACAAAGTTAGAAATTCATTTCGACTTTACTCATTGGTGTAGCTCAGAGAATGTGTCTGGATTTTCCGAAAGCTGATCCTGGCCCTCTTCAGGCCAAGGTGTCCAACCAGCCCCAACGTTGGGCCTTAGCGGAGACTGAATGTTTGCAGCCGGTGATCTATTTCTGAAGTGTAATCACAGATGTGATGCAAGAAATGTCGCAGCTTGTGAGCTGCAAGGCCCCACAAAACACCAGTGTGGTAAATGGTCGGATGATGTGTTAACTGTTGGTCACGGGGATAAATCCCGGCCTGGGCACCAGGGAGACTTTCCCTGCTCCTCTTCACATAATGAAATGCTTAATGCCCAAACTGAAAGGGTCAGGTTTATTGCTTCACTTGAAAGACCGCACGATACCAGATAGTGTCAGCAGAAGTTACACTCTCCAGTGTCAGGAGGGAGACTTCCTGGCTCAGAGCTGTGTGTTTTACCCACTCCGCCATCTCCAGTAACAGAGGCACGCACTCACTAACGTACTCCAGTCGTTTACGGGATTTATGTTCAGTTTTGAAACGCTTCCCAGGGTGAGAATGTACACCAAACAGTTTCAAATTGCCCCTCAGCCTCGGCGGCTTGGGGAAGAGGGTCCCAGATATCTCCTGCCTCCTCTGGGGAAGAAGAGCTTTCTGGCATTAACCGCTGAATGGCCAAGCTCTCTCTCTGTTTCTACAAATTGGTTCTTGGGCTCCGTGCCTCACCTCTAAGGCCAGCATTTATTGCTCATCCCAAGTTGGTCTCGAGTAGATGGTGGCGGGCAGCCTCCAGCTCAGTGTCTCGCTCGGCCATTTCAGAGGGCGAGAGTCAGCCACATTGCTGTGGGTCTGGAGTCACATGTAGGCCAGACCGGGTAAGGACGGCAGATTTCCTTCCCTGAAGGACATTGGTGAACCGGATGAACTTGTGTGACAATCTAGAAGTTAAGGATCACTCCAAATGAGATGAGCCGTTCATTCCAGATTTATTCATTCATTGAGCTGAATAATTTTCCCCTCTGGTGGGATTTCCGTTTGTGTTACAGCTCTGCCACCATCTCCCATCAGTTTACATCCTCTCGTTGTTCACACTTCAGCAGAGGAAGTAGTTTATCTATAATATTTTCTTCAAATAATAATCTTTATTGTCACAAGTGATCTTACATTCACACTGCAGTGAAGTTACTGTGAAAATCCCCTAGTCGCCACATTCCGGCGCCTGTTCGGGTCACAGAGGGAGAATTCAGAATGTCCAATTCACCTAACAGCACGTCTTACGGGACTCGCAGGAGGAGACCAGAGGAAACCCACGCAGACACGGGGAGAACGTGCAGACTCTGCACAGACAGTGACCCAAGCCGGTAATCGAACCTGGGTCCCCGGTACTGTGACACAGCAGTGCTAACCACTGCTACCGTGCCACCCATATAAAGGTATGAAGGCACTGCTGAGATCTTAAATCCCTTTATCATCTTGGGCACCTTGACGAGCCCAGCCTTCAATCTATATAGTGTACACGGAGAACATTTATATGAGAATTCTTTTCTGTTTTATTAATCATTACAATGTCCAATTGCAGGTCCACACCCTGCAGTGTGATACCCCTTTGATGTTCAGATTGGTTGGTACAGAGTGCAGCTGATAATTGTAGCTTCTCCTTTGTTCCTCTGCAGGGAGAGTGAAAAGACAAAGTTACTGATTGCGGCACAGAGACAGAAAGTGGTGGAGAAGGAAGCTGAGACTGAACGAAAGAAAGCACTGATAGGTCAGTTCCCAATCAGTAAATCTCCCCTTTTACACCACCCCACCCCCTTTTTCATCACAGTCTGACTTTACAATTCTTCATGGACTGAATGTCTCACTGTGTCGCAATGATTCTGCTGAAAATCATTCCTGCTAGCAGTTCTTGGGAATCCCTAAGACAAAGGAGCAGAATTAGGCCACTCGGCCCATCGAGTCTGTTCTGCCGTTCAATCATGCAATCAATCATGAGAAGGTTAAGGAACTTGTCACTTTTTTCTGTGGAGCTTTTGAGGTTTTCCAGCATGTGAAGGACCCCAAGGAACTTGTTCACTGTATAGAAGGGTTTAGATATCAGAGAGGGAGAGCATTAAAGAAAGGAGTCACTTTTAGCACCAATATGAGTTGAGTTGGAGATCTAATGAGCCTCAAAGCGAAGTGCATTTAAACAGCACATCATAGCAAACAACAAACAAAGTCTATTTAAACTTAACACTACAATAAACAGAGTTCATTTGGACTACATCTCACAACAACAGTCTATTGAAAGAGTATGCCACCGCAAAAAATCCACTGAGTATTTAACAGCAAACAGTCGACAGAGTCTATGTAAAAAGAGCCGTTACATCTACAGCGACTCCTCCACTTGCCTGGGTGAGTGCAGCTCAAACAACACTTCCAGAGTTCAACACCATCCAGGACAAAGCAGCCCCGCTTGATTGGCCACCAAGAAGACAGATGGGAACCCCACCACCTGGAGGTTCCCCTCCAAGTCACTCCCCACCCTGACTGGGAAATATATCGGCCGTTCCTTCACTGTCGCTGGGGCAACATCCTGGAACTCTCTCCCTAACAGCACGGTGGGTGTACCTACACCTCAGGGACTCGCCCCCACCTTCCCAAGGGGCAACTAGGGATGGGCCCAGTGACAACCAGACCCTGTGAACCAATAAATGGAAAACAAATGGAGTTGAACATCCTCTTACTATTAATTGCTTTTATGGTCGAGTCAGTTTATCGTTTAATGATGTATTTCCTGGTTCTACATTTGCTGTGCCAAATGCACATCCTTTCAGATATGTCTACAGCTCCTAGGACTGAGTTCAAATCTCGAAGAATGCTTGGCACTTTATAAAGTAACTACTTGGTTATGGTAACCCACCATCACTGAACAACCAGCCCGAACACTGATCAAATATGTTTTGTACTTTGGGCAGCACGGTAGCTTGTGGACAGCACAATTGCTTCACAGCTCCAGGGTCCCAGGTTCCATTCTGGCTTGAGTCACTGTCTGTGCAGAGTCTGCACATCCTCCCCGTGTCTGCGTGGGTTTCCTCCGGGGGCTCCAGTTTCCTCCCACAGTCCAAAGATGTGCGGGTTAGGTGGATTGGCCATGATAAATTGCCCTTAGTGTCCAAAATTGGCCATAGTGTTGGGTGGGGCTACTGGGTTATGGGGATAGGGTGGAGATGTTGACCTTGGGTAGGGTGCTCTTTCCAAGAGCCGGTGCAGACTCGATGGGCTGAATGGCCTCCTTCTGCACTGCGAATTCTATGGTACTTCCTCTTCTGGAGATTCTGGAGATCTTAATCTAACAGGCCCCAGGGTCTCGGAGATTTCTCAAAACTGTGAAAACAGTGAGATGACAGTAAACGTCTTGTTTCCTCCAGTTATTTCTAATTGTTTCAGTAGGCTGGCCTGCCAGATGGATTGTTGGAGGCTGTGCGCGGTTTTCTCTGTTTTCCTTGGCCTGTGAGCGCACATTCCTGTCTGGAACTGGCTGTGCATTTCAGGGAGGGATATTTGCAACTGCTATGTAGCTCCAACATAAAGATCATGGTTTGTGTTTAAAACCATCTTCCTGGCTCCAAAACACAGCCTTTGTTACTCCGAGAAACTCCACTCATGTTGACCGGTGTTCTTGGTGTTCTTGACTGGTCCCTCTGGTTGACCACTGGTGTTTTCTTCATGGTTTAGTTATCTTCCTTCACCCCACTCCCCTGAATCCTGCACACACTCTTACTGGTGACAAAAGCAAACCATCACTGCTGTACTCCCCAAACTCTCCCATCAAAACCCATCCCTCCACCACAGCGCCTAACTCTCCTGCTGAAATCTACTCCTCTACTCCCCAAAGTATCCATCGAAACCCATTCCTCTAGTCCACTAACCTTCTGAAAGGTCGCTCGGGATGGGCAATTCACGCTGGCCGAGCCAGCGATACCCACATCCTGTAAAACTGACCCTCCCATCGAAACCCATTCCTCTGTTCCAGGGTGTTCCCAAGTGCAAGTCGCCGTCTGGTGTCGGAAGGGTTGTGGATGGATCGGCCGCGGTGTTCCCGATCCCAAAAGACGGATCCAACGGCCGCTACCGCCATTTAAAATGAGACCGGTTGATTATCAGCTGTGCAGTCTTCCAACCAGAAGAGGCAACAGTGAGCAGATCACACGCTCTGCACATACACTTCAACGCCAAGCGTCCTGTATGCCTGTGCTTTTGGCGTAAAATCGCAGAGGCGAACTTCTTCCATTTTCCAGTTGCTAACAAGTAAGGCAAGAGGACGGTGAAGATGGATCGTACTGGCCAGGATCTCTCATTGGTATCTGCTGGAGAGAGCTGCGCAGGAGAGTCCAGAGCAGGACGCAGCAGTCCTGGTGTTAGCTCTGTACACAGCTCCAGGCCCTCTGGTGAACAACCAACAAAGAAGTTTGGCAAGTACAAATACAAAGCCAGCACTACAACATGTTCCCCACACTGCTATGGCACATCGAAGGAAACAGTGTTGGTAAGGGAATCGTCAAACTTTATTACGTCGCATCCGACTGCGCCAATCAACAGTCTTTGTCGCTACTTTCCAGAGAACAAGTTTCAGATTTTGAAAGAGAAGAGTTGGGTGAATATTCTCTTCGGGTTTGAGATGCCAGATTCAGTTATGAACTTAGAGCTGACTCCAAATGAGGAGACTGAACTATAAATAAAAGCAAATTACTGCGGTTGCTGGAATCTGAAACCAGAGAGAAAATGCTGGACAATCTCAGCAGGTCTGGCAGCATCTGTAGGGAGAGAAAAGAGCTAAAGTTTCGAGTCCCAGATACAAAGGGTCACCTGGACTCAAAACGTTAGCTTTTTTCTCTCCCTACAGATGCTGCCAGACCTGCTGAGATTGTCCAGCATTTTCTCTTTTGAGAGGAGACTAGACTGCTGCGCCTGATCTGTTACTGCACCGTAACACACCACAAGGTTGAGAGACTGTCAGCATTCTGGAGCAGCGTCTCCCAGGCATATCTGGTGCTGAGTGAAGCAAGCATTTTGTTGCTATTGCCCTTCACGACGACCTACATGTGCGAGGTTGGATGAAGACGGCACAAAGGAACCGCGTCTGCACCCGATGTGCACATTGCCCTCACCTGTGAACCTGATTGGAGTGAGATCGTGAGGACCCAGCAGGCTCCCCATTCGCATTAAAGGAAACCAGAAGGAAATACGTACGGCGTGGGTCGCAAAGGTTGGCAAAAGTGGATCCCGGGAAAAATATTTTTGAAAAACACTGCTCTTGTCCTCTGTTATATCTGTTTGATGTGTATCCTGATGTGTTTAGAAATACAGGAAATAGGAGCAGGAGGCCATCGACCCTGATCCGCCATTCATGGCTGATCATTCAACACAGTAGCCTGACCCCGCCTTCCTCCCCATATTATTTGATCCCCTTCACCCCAAGTGCTATATCGAACTGCTTCTTGAAAGCATACAGTGATTTGGACTCAACTACTTCCTGTGGTAACGAATTCCACAGGCTCACCACTCTCTGGTTGAAGAAATTTCTCCACCTCTCTGTCCTAAATGGTCTGCCCCGTATCCTCAGACTGTGACCCCTGGTTCTGGACACCTCCACACCATGGGGAACATCCTTCCTGCATCTAAACTGTCTAGTTCTGTTAGAATTCTATAGGTTTCTATAATATCCCCCTCGTAGTCTTCTGAACTCCAAATCGACTCAATTTCTCCTTGTACATCAGTCCCACTATCCCAGGAATCAGTCTGGTAAACCTTTGCTGCACTCCCTTTAGAGCAAGAACATCCTTCCTTAGAGAAGGAGACCAAACCTGCACACAATATCCCACGTGTGGCCTCACCAAGGCCCTGTATAACTGCAGCAACACATCCCTGCTCCTGTACTTGAATCCTCTCGCAATGAAGGCCAACATACCATCTGTCGTCTTCACCCTTTGTTTCACAGTGTCTTTCCAAATTTGAGCTAGTGATGCAGACTGGAAATGTTGCCTCTGTTTCTCCCTCCTGAGATCTTCCAGCAGTTTCTGTCTGTATTTCAGATTTCCAGCATCTGCAGTTTTTTCCTTTGATTTTATTGCTCTGTAAATATATTACTTCTGACTTCATTCCCTCACTTCCTCCTGTCCAAATGGTAACTTGGTTTTGCCGTTTAGCTCAATGTTGGTGTAAATGTGCAGGTTTCAAGGAGGTAGTCATGGGACTAATGGGACCTCTTGACATATTGCAGAAGCAGAGAAAGTTGCACAAGTGGCGGAGATTAAATATGCGCAGATGGTCATGGAGAAGCAAACAGAGAAGAGGATTTCGGAGATTGAAGGTGAGTGAATATTTCTCCTGAGCTTCCCTGAAAGAGAAGTTGCAGCCTGGTAATATTGAGCCGATATTTGCCTTTGGAGACATCACATTGCCTGATTGCCGCATGGTGCAGCAGAGTTCCCCTGTAGTTTTGCTTGATTTTCTCATTGCCAATCCCTCCAGCCACTTTGATGGAACAAGGGCTTGGCAGAGAGCAGGAGAGGGGGGTCAAGAGTTGGTGTCACAAGGGATCAAAGCCAGCAGAGGGAGTAGAGTTAAACCCACATGCATATTTAAAAAGCATCATTGTAATTAACGCTCACTCTCTGTCTCTCTGTGTGTCTCTCTCTCCTATAGATGGTGTGTTTGTAGCAAGGGAGAAAGCTCGAGCAGATGCAGAGTTTTACACTGCACAACGCGTTGCTGAAGCGAACAGGGTGAGAGATTTTTCCAACTCCAATCTGAAAGTCCTGCACAGCTAAAGCAATAATTGTTTTGTCCCATTTGGCTGGTAGCTGGTTAGTGCGTGGTGTCAATGACGCCACGGTGGCTGGTTCGATCCTCGTACTGGCCGCATGCACTCCCTGTCATGATGCCTGTTACATGTGGTCATATTGCTGGGGCGACACAGTGGTTAGCACTGTTGCTTCACAGCGCCAGGGTCCCAGGTTCGATTCCCGGCTTGGGTCACTGTCTGTGCGGAGTCTGCACATTCTCCCCGTGTGTGCGTGGGTTTCCTCTGGGAGCTCCGGTTTCCTCCCACAGTCCCGAAAGACTTGCTGTTAGGTGAATTGGACATTCTGAATTCTCCCTCTGTGTACCCGAACAGGCGCCGGAATGTGGCGACTAGGGGCTTTTCACAGTAACTTCACTGCAATGTTAATGTCAGCCGACTTGTGACAATAAAGATTATTATTATTATTATTATTAATGGTGGGCATTTTTAGAGAAATAATTAGTTCCATCGAGTTAACCGTTTACCTTCCTGGTTAATGGATAGTCCAATAATAATCGAGTCATTGACAAATCAGAGCAATGGGTTTACAACAGACCCAGACATCTGGGGCGGAATTTAACGGGAAAAAGTTAATTTGCGGCGTGTTTTTCAGGGGGTTTCCCGTCGGCTCTGTCGGTGAATTCCCCACCGCTTTTCAATGTCACTCAGTCACTTGGTTGGGTGCTGGGGAGTTTCTCAGCAGTTTTGCCCACGCTGGGGAGCTGAACGCCGAGATCGGGCGCCACTTTGAAAGGGTGCCCCGACCTCTGAGGGAACTTGTGGGTCCTCCACACCCCCCCCTCAAGGGAAGCGTCACCCCTCCCCCCCCTCCCTCTGCACATCCCCTTGGGGGCCCTCCCATGTCCCTGGGCCCCCCCATCCCTACATCCTCTTACAGGATGGTAGGAACCCCACATGGCAACCCCCCCTCAACCTCCAGAGGCCCCTACTTCCCGGCACCCCTCCCACCTTCAAAACCCCCCTTCACCCTCTCTTCATGGGCATGCCCCCCCCCCTCGGGCACTAACTCTTGGCAGTGCCAGGGCAGCAGTGCCAAGGTGCCTGCTTTCCAGGGGGAGGGCCAGGGAGCCACCCTGCACTGACCCTGACCACCCAGGGGCCACCGATGCCCTGAGAGACTCCCCTGGGTGCCGTTCGGCCTGGTCCATGTTTGTGTGGACCAGCGCTGATCGATGTCCGGCAGCCACCTCCCGGGAAAGGTTGTAGATCCCGGGAGGCCGGTAGATATTGGGTGAACTCGCCGAAGTAGGGTCAAAGCCAACATAGGCCCTGCCATTTGGGCTGGATTCTGCTCTGACACACTGTGTGATACTTGGGAATCCGGCGGGAGACCTCTCCCGGAATCTACCAGCTGTGGTGCGACCGGGCGAGGGTGCAACGCGCTGGCAGATCGTGCCCGAGGGACGGACAGCTCCCGGGAAGGGAGAGCTTGAGGAATCGTGGATCCAAATCACCTTCCCAAGCCATGTATCAAAAACCAAAATCCGCATTCCAAAAGAGATGTGCGTTTGAATACAAATCCGGTTGGCTAGATTGACCCGGGGGGGGGGGGGGGGTTTGTGATTTCCCAGGCGCAGGCCGTGTTCGCTGCTTTTATTGTTTATTGTGTCTCAGGTAAGACAGATCACGGTGGTGACGTTATCTCGAATGTCAAAGCAACAATCGTGTCACCTCTCTGCCTTCCCTTTATCAATGACAGTGTGTCCAGTTTGCTTGTATTTCAGCCCTTCCATACCGCATTCTGCTTGCTGCCCATTGTAACCTCTCAATAGCTGCTAAATCCTTCTGCTAGAGTTGGACACTTAATTTCAAAATGCAGGAGAGTTGCTGGAACGTGCGGAGGGTGTGTACACTGCTGTAGCTCTTTCTGTAGAGGCCGCCCCGACATTTCATGTTGTCACCTTGGTTTGCTCACCCCCTTGCAGCTGAAGTTGAGCCCAGAGTATCTGCAGCTACTGAAGTACCGGGCAATCGCCTCAAACAGCAAGATCTACTTTGGGAAGGACATCCCCAAAATGTTCCTGGACTTGAGCACAATTACACCTGGCGCAGTGGGCAAGACGCCTGGCGAAGGAAACGTGTCACCCGAGATTGACAGCAACCTGTAGGAGTTTGAGCGTAAGCTGTGATGATGTGGTTGGACGGTGAGTCCAGCTTGGTAGAAACCACTGTGAGCTAGCTCTAATAGTACCGAGGTGCTTCAGAAAGGACATCACCCTCTTTCTTTGTTTCCTGTCAAGCTCATTTTGTCCCTTAAACTGAGCTCCTTAGCTTCCTTTAACTGCAGTTATACTGCCACTTCCGTCTGCTCTATAACTGCAGTTATACCTCCACTTCCGTCTGCTGTATAACTGCAATTATACTGCCACTTCCGTCTACTCTATAACTGCAGTTATACTGCCACTTCCGTCTGCTGGTTGGAATGTACATCACCCGCCAAAGGTGGTAACTTAACTCATGAGATTACGGGACCCACTAAAGTCCCTCCAGGAGTGAATCCCACCCGGTGGGCAGTATATATGCAGCCAAAACTGGGGAAAAATGTCTCCTGTCTCAGGTCTCAGTTAGTGGGTGTGGAGTGAGTGTGTGTGAGAAAAAGAGAGAGAGAGTGTGCGTTTGTGAGAGAGAGAGTGTGCGTTTGTGAGAGAGAGAGTGTGCGTGTGAGAGAGAGAGAGTGTGCGTGTGAGAGAGAGAGTGTGCGTGTGAGAGAGAGAGTGTGCGTGTGAGAGAGAGAGTGTGCGTGTGAGAGAGAGAGTGTGCGTGTGAGAGAGAGAGTGCGTGTGAGAGAGAGAGTGTGCGTGCGTGTGAGAGAGTGTGCGTGTGAGAGAGTGTGCGTGTGAGAGAGAGAGTGTGCGTGTGAGAGAGAGAGTGTGCGTGTGAGAGAGAGAGTGTGCGTGTGAGAGAGAGTGTGCGTGTGAGAGAGAGAGTGTGCGTGTGAGAGAGAGTATGCGTGTGAGAGAGAGAGTGTGCGTGTGAGAGAGAGAGTGTGCGTGTGAGAGAGAGAGTGTGCGTGTGAGAGAGAGAGTGTGCGTGTGAGAGAGAGAGTGTGCGTGTGAGAGAGAGAGTGTGCGTGTGAGAGAGAGAGTGTGCGTGTGAGAGAGAGTGTGCGTGAGAGAGAGTGTGCGTGAGAGAGAGAGTGTGCGTGAGAGAGAGAGTGTGCGTGAGAGAGAGAGTGTGCGTGTGAGAGAGAGAGTGTGCGTGTGAGAGAGAGAGTGTGCGTGTGAGAGAGAGAGTGTGCGTGTGAGAGAGAGAGTGTGCGTGTGAGAGAGAGAGTGTGCGTGTGAGAGAGAGAGTGTGCGTGTGAGAGAGAGTGAGAGAGAGAGAGTGTGTGCGTGTGAGAGAGTGTGCGTGTGTGAGAGTGCGTGTGAGAGAGAGAGTGTGCGTGTGAGAGAGAGAGTGTGCGTGTGAGAGAGAGAGTGTGCGTGTGAGAGAGAGAGTGTGCGTGTGAGAGAGAGAGTGTGCGTGTGAGAGAGTGAGTGTGCGTGTGAGAGAGAGAGTGTGCGTGTGAGAGAGAGTGTGCGTGTGAGAGGGAGGGTGTGCGTGTGAGAGAGAGAGAGAGTGCGTGTGAGAGAGAGAGAGTGTGCGTGTGAGAGAGAGTGAGAGTGTGCGTGTGAGAGAGAGTGTGCGTGTGAGAGAGTGTGCGTGTGAGAGAGTGTGCGTGTGAGAGAGAGTGCGTGTGAGAGAGAGAGTGTGCGTGTGAGAGAGAGAGAGTGTGCGTGTGAGAGAGAGAGAGTGTGCGTGTGAGAGAGAGTGTGCGTGTGAGAGAGAGTGTGCGTGTGAGAGAGAGTGTGCGTGTGAGAGAGAGTGAGTGTGCGTGTGAGAGAGAGAGTGCGTGTGAGAGAGAGAGAGTGTGCGTGTGAGAGAGAGAGTGTGTGCGTGTGAGAGAGAGTGTGCGTGTGAGAGAGAGAGAGTGTGCGTGTGAGAGAGAGAGAGTGTGCGTGTGAGAGAGAGAGAGTGTGCGTGTGAGAGAGAGAGTGTGCGTGTTAGAGAGAGAGTGTGCGTGTGAGAGAGAGAGTGTGCGTGTGAGAGAGAGAGTGTGCGTGTGAGAGAGAGAGTGTGCGTGTGAGAGAGAGAGTGTGCGTGTGAGAGAGAGTGTGCGTGTGAGAGAGAGTGTGCGTGAGAGAGAGAGTGTGCGTGAGAGAGAGAGTGTGCGTGAGAGAGAGAGTGTGCGTTGAGAGAGAGAGTGTGCGTGTGAGAGAGAGAGTGTGCGTGTGAGAGAGAGAGTGTGCGTGTGAGAGAGAGAGTGTGCGTGTGAGAGAGAGAGTGTGCGTGTGAGAGAGAGAGTGTGCGTGTGAGAGAGAGAGTGTGCGTGTGAGAGAGAGTGTGCGTGTGAGAGAGAGTGAGAGAGAGAGAGTGTGTGCGTGTGAGAGAGTGTGCGTGTGTGAGAGTGCGTGTGAGAGAGAGAGTGTGCGTGTGAGAGAGAGAGTGTGCGTGTGAGAGAGAGAGTGTGCGTGTGAGAGAGAGAGTGTGCGTGTGAGAGAGAGAGTGTGTGTGAGGGAGGGAGTGTGCGTGTGGGCGAGAGAGTGTGCGTGTGAGAGAGAGTGTGCGTGTGAGAGGGAGGGTGTGCGTGTGAGAGAGAGAGAGAGTGCGTGTGAGAGAGAGAGAGTGTGCGTGTGAGAGAGAGTGAGAGTGTGCGTGTGAGAGAGTGTGCGTGTGAGAGAGTGTGCGTGTGAGAGAGAGTGCGTGTGAGAGAGAGAGTGTGCGTGTGAGAGAGAGAGTGCGTGTGAGAGAGAGAGAGTGTGCGTGTGAGAGAGAGTGTGCGTGTGAGAGAGAGTGTGCGTGTGAGAGAGAGTGTGCGTGTGAGAGAGAGTGAGTGTGCGTGTGAGAGAGAGAGTGCGTGTGAGAGAGAGAGAGTGTGCGTGCGTGTGAGAGAGAGTGCTGAGTGTGAGAGAGAGAGAGTGTGCGTGTGAGAGAGAGTGTGTGCGTGTGAGAGAGAGAGAGTGTGCGTGTGAGAGAGAGAGTGGTGCGTGTGAGAGAGAGAGTGTGTGCGTGTGAGAGAGAGTGTGTGCGTGTGTGAGAGTGCGTGTGAGAGAGAGAGTGTGCGTGTGAGAGAGAGTGTGCGTGTGAGAGAGAGGGTGTGCGTGTGAGAGGGAGGGTGTGCGTGTGAGAGGGAGGGTGTGCGTGTGAGCGGGAGGGTGTGCGTGTGAGAGGGAGGGTGTGCGTGTGAGAGGGAGGGTGTGTGTGTGAGGGAGGGTGGGTGTATGTGAGAGGGGGGGTGTGAGAGGGAGGGTGTGTGTGTGTGAGGGTGAGGGAGGGGGTGTGTGTGTGTGAGGGAGGGTGTGTGTGTGTGAGGGAGGGTGGGTGTATGTGAGAGGGGGGGTGTGAGAGGGAGGGTGTGTGTGTATGAGGGAGGGGGTCTGTGTGTGAGGGTGAGGGAGGGGGTGTGTGTGTGTGAGGGAGGGGGTGTGTGTGTGTGAGGGAGGGTTGTGTGTGTTGTGAGGGAGGGTTGTGTGTGTGTGAGGGAGGGTGTGTGTGTGAGGAGGGTGTGGTGTGAGGGAGGGTGTGTGTGTGTGAGGGAGGGTGTGTGTGTGTGAGGGAGGGTGTGTGAGTGTGAGGGAGGGTGTGTGTGTGTGAGGGAGGGTGTGTGTGTGTGAGGGAGGGTGTGTGTGTGTGAGGGAGGGTGTGTGTGTGTGAGGGAGTGTGTGTGTGTGAGGGAGTTTGCGTGTGTGTGTGAGGGAGTGTGTGTGTGTGAGGGAGTGTGTGTGAGGGAGTGTGTGTGAGGGAGTGTGTGTGAGAGGGAGTGTGTGTGAGAGGGAGTGTGTGTGAGAGGGAGTGTGTGTGAGAGGGAGTGTGTGTGAGAGGGAGTGTGTGTGAGAGGAGTGTGTGTGAGAGGGAGTGTGTGTGAGAGGGAGTGTGTGTGAGAGGGAGTGTGTGTGAGAGGGAGTGTGTGTGAGAGGGAGTGTGTGTGAGAGGGAGTGTGTGTGAGAGGGAGTGTGTGGAGGGAGTGTGTGAGAGGAGTGTGTGTGAGAGGGAGTGTGTGTGAGAGGGAGTGTGTGTGAGAGGGAGTGTGTGTGAGAGGGAGTGTGGTGAGAGGAGTGTGTGTGAGAGGGAGTGTGTGTGAGAGGGAGTGTGTGTGAGAGGGAGTGTGTGTGAGAGGGAGTGTGTGTGAGAGGGAGTGTGTGAGAGGGAGTGTGTGTGAGAGGGAGGGTGTGTGAGAGGGAGGGTGTGTGAGAGGGAGGGTGTGTGAGAGGGAGGGTGTGTGAGAGGGAGGGTGTGTGAGAGGGAGGGTGTGTGAGGGAGGGTGTGTGTGTGAGAGGGAGGGTGTGTGTGTGGGAGGGGGTGGTGTGTGTGAGGGAGGGTGTGTGTGTGTGTGAGGGAGGGGGGTGTGTGTGTGTGAGGGAGGTGTGTGTGTGTGTGGTGTGTGTGAGGGAGGGTGTGTGTGTGTGTGTGTGTGAGGGAGGGGGTGTGTGTGTGTGTGTGTGTGTGAGGGAGGGTGTGTGTGTGTGTGTGAGGGAGGGTGTGTGTGTGAGGGAGGGTGTGTGTGAGGGAGGGTTGTGTGTGTGTGTGTGTGTGTGTGTGAGGGAGGGTGTGTGTGTGTGAGAGAGGGAGGGTGTGTGTGTGTGTGAGGGAGGGTGTGTGTGTGAGGGAGGGTGTGTGTGTGTGAGGGAGGGTGTGTGTGTGTGAGGGAGGGTGTGTGTGTGAGGGAGGGTGTGTGTGTGTGAGGGAGGGTGTGTGTGTGTGAGGGAGGGTGTGTGTGTGTGAGGGAGGGTGGTGTGTGTGTGAGGGAGGGTGTGTGTGTGAGGGAGGGTGTGTGTGTGAGGGAGGGTGTGTGTGTGAGGGAGGGTGTGTGTGTGAGGGAGGGTGTGTGTGTGAGGGAGGGTGTGTGTGTGAGGGAGGGTGTGTGTGTGAGGGAGGGTGTGTGTGTGAGGGAGGGTTGTGTGTGAGGGAGGGTGTGTGTGTGAGGGAGGGTGTGTGTGTGAGGGAGGGTGTGTGTGTGAGGGAGGGTGTGTGTGTGAGGGAGGGTGTGTGTGTGAGGGAGGGTGTGTGTGTGAGGGAGGGGTGTGTGTGAGGGAGGGTGTGTGTGTGAGGAGGGTGTGTGTGTGAGGGAGGGTGTGTGTGTGAGGGAGGGTGTGTGTGTGAGGGAGGGTGTGTGTGTGAGGGAGGGTGTGTGTGTGAGGGAGGGTGTGTGTGTGAGGGAGGGTGTGTGTGTGAGGGAGGGTGTGTGTGTGAGGGAGGGTGTGTGTGTGAGGGAGGGTGTGTGTGTGTGTGTGAGGGAGGGTGTGTGTGTGTGTGAGGGAGGGTGTG
The DNA here is from genome assembly GCF_902713615.1 of Scyliorhinus canicula. Taxonomy (NCBI): domain Eukaryota; kingdom Metazoa; phylum Chordata; class Chondrichthyes; order Carcharhiniformes; family Scyliorhinidae; genus Scyliorhinus; species Scyliorhinus canicula. The sequence goes on along the minus strand of NC_052171.1, from coordinate 23,336,941 downwards.
TGTGTGTGTGTGAGGGAGGGTGTGTGTGTGTGTGTGAGGGAGGGTGTGTGTGTGTGTGTGAGGGAGGGTGTGTGTGTGTGTGTGTGAGGGAGGGTGTGTGTGTGTGTGTGAGGGAGGGTGTGTGTGTGTGTGTGAGGGAGGGTGTGTGTGTGTGTGTGAGGGAGGGTGTGTGTGTGAGGGAGGGTGTGTGTGTGAGGGAGGGTGTGTGTGTGAGGGAGGGGGTGTGTGTGAGGGAGGGGGTGTGTGAGGGAGGGTGTGTGTGTGAGGGAGGGTGTGTGAGAGTGTGTGTGAGGGTTGTGTGTGAGGGTGTGTGTGTGAGGGAGGGTGTGTGTGTGTGAGGGAGGGTGTGTGTGTGTGTGTGAGGGAGGGTGTGTGTGTGTGTGTGAGGGAGGGTGTGTGTGTGAGGGAGGGTGTGTGTGTGAGGGAGGGTGTGTGGTGAGGGAGGGTGTGTGAGAGAGGGAGGGTGTGTGAGAGAGGGAGGGTGTGTGAGAGAGGGAGGGTGTGTGTGAGAGTGTGTGTGAGGGTGTGTGTGTGAGGGAGGGTGTGTGGTGTGTGAGGGAGGGTTGTGTGTGTGTGAGGGTGTGTGTGTGTGAGGGTGTGTGTGTGTGAGGGTGGGTGTGTGAGAGAGGGAGGGTGTGTGAGAGAGGGAGGGTGTGTGAGAGAGGGAGGGTGTGTGAGAGAGGGAGGGTGTGTGTGAGAGTGTGTGTGAGGGCTGTGTGTGTGAGGGAGGGTGTGTGTGTGTGAGGGAGGGTGTGTGTGTGTGAGGGTGTGTGTGTGTGAGGTGGGTGTGTGTGTGTGTGTGTGAGGGATGGTGTGTGTGTGTGTATGAGGGAGGGTGTGTGTGAGGGAGGGTGTGTGTGAGGGTGTGTGTGTGAGGGAGAGTCCTTGTGGAAATGATTGTGTGAGTGGCAGACTGATAGGTGACATTGTACTTAGTAGATAAGTTGCTGATCACACTGTAGTCTGGCCAGACAAAGACGTTTTTTTGTGTCACATTAAAGTTGTCACCTGAGATTCTTTTGTCAGTCTGCCCAGGTCCGTTTGAAGGACCCCATCCACCAGTAGGTCTTGTTGAAGGGGTCCAAACTGTAGCTCTTCGAATATCAGCGTGCACTGTATTTGTAAATATTCTCTTGCTGTAACAAACACTAAATCTTGGACAGCCTCATTCTTCCATTGTGTCCCATTGACCCTCTTGCAGGAGATGACTTGAACCAACATTGCATTGACTTAGAAAGGGTGCAGTGAATTTTGGGGTGATCTGTTTCTCCAGCGAGCATAACCATTAGCTGCTTATTGCCACAAGTGACTTGGTGCTACCTCTGGGTCTCTCACTGCCTCCTATCTGTCTGCAGCAGTGGGCAATCATGTGAAAACTATTTTGAGATGTGTTCAGATTTGATAAACACCAATATATTTAGAATCCAGTAAGCTATGACTTTCCTGCCTCCCGAAGCAGGTTAACGACGCAGTAATAATCCAATACACTGAACAGTACCGGACTGGCCATTTCTCTACAAACTCCACCATCAGTGGGACTGTGTGGCCTTCAGCCCTCACAGTGCGGAAAGGAGGGGACTGCAGATGCTCCGTGTTTCACCCGCCTGCTCTGATTCACGTGTGATAAAGTGGATTAGGGGGAGGGGGAGATATCGGTGACCTCTGCGACCTCTGCATGGCTTCTCCCATTTCTGGGTTACAGTCTTCACTCAATCTGTCCAGGGCCAAGCTTTGGGAGGGAGGGGAATGGGTTCTCCTTTAAGAATGACTGAAGTGAGGTTGTTGTTCAGAATACTCGGGGACAGACGTCTCGCTCGATGCAGCCATTATTTCCTGATACCTCCAGACGGGTCAGATCCCTCTGAAACACACTTTTGTGTGATCAAACCTGTGATGGTTCTCTCTGAAAATGCTCCAGCCTTGACTGGCCACAGCAACTTAGTGGCAGCAACAAGACAGACGTTCTTTCCCTGGACTGTGCACGTCATGTTGTCCAACCTCGCACTCGGCCATGATCCCTCCTCTCCCTTCCCTTCTTTGTTTGTCTGAGCCCAGTTATTCTGCTGATTTTCATGACCAGTGTCACCATCAGAGCCATGCAGTTTCTCGTTCTGTGTACCAGATACCCAGCAGGCCGCATCAGCCAGACTGAATGCACACGGGCTTGATTGAAAGGCAAAGGGGCGGCATTTCATCAACTTAGCACAACATTCAAGGCATGTCAAGGTGACTGCAACATCGTTCTGTCAATGACGGCCATTGAAGGCATTTTTAGAACAGATTCCCCTTTTTTTTTAGCAGATGAATATAAAAACGATTACCTTTGCGTTTCCAGAGCATGAGCACAGTTCAGAGGCACATGCTGCACTTTGGGTTGTGGTCATTAGAATCTGAGGCAAATCATTGCGTTTATATCCCTGACCTCGCTAACTAGAAACGCAAATAGTTAGTTGGATTCGATAGCCCTGCTCCCTCATCAGGAAATATTGAATTTTTTTTTAAGAATGTGATTCAAGTAGATTCAAATCCTGCTTTAAAGCCCCACATCCACCTTGATAATACTGTAGGAAGTGCCTTTGTAAACATGTCCCAACAACTCCAGTATTTCCATTGGCTGGGAGGGTGAAATCATACCGTGACATGTTTACATAGGCTGTCCCCAATACAAATGTGGACAACAGAATCAAGAATGGAAATCTAAAGAAGTAATTTTGCTTTAAACCAGGGACTATTCTGCCTGTTGGCTTCAGTCTGTTATTCTGCCACCCACACCAGCCCAACACGGCTTCATTTCAAACACCTGACTCTTTTGGTGACTGCCCAGAGGCTCACTGGGTGGAGGGGGGCTGTGGGCTGTGTCTTAACTTTACTGACAATGACCACAGATTGGTCAGAGCAAGGCCGAATTGCGTTTCTGTTAGGCTGTGCAGACACAGATGAGTTCTGCTCTGAGAGCACGTGTAGAGCCTAATGCTGTCCGTTTCACAGCATCGGCCATTGCACAATGATTACTCCCACCTTAAGGTGCTGTCTCTCATCCACCTCTGGGCCACGAGCGTCGGGATTGAAACTCACAGAAGTCTGATTGGTGTCATTTTTCCAATTTAGTTTATATTATCCTCAAAGAAAACCAAATCATGACATTGCCGATGATTCTTTGAGAGGAAACGGGGCCTGACGAAGGCGTGTAGACCAGTTCAATGCAGCAAGGTGCCATTTTGGGAGCTTCACGATTATTTGCTGTAAGAAGCTAATTGAATCCAACCTGAATGCGTGTGCTTTGGAAATGATTGAAATTCTGTTCAGGTGATGGTCTTGTCTAGTTTCATTCCAACTGTGATTTAGTTTCTTTATTATTCCTCCTTTGCGTTTGAAATGTTGAATTGTTTTGGGATTTTTTTCTCATCAAACCTGACCTGTTGATTTTTCAGTGTCCTGATACTGTACAATAAAACAGTCGATGTGTCGATGCTTGGCAGCAGGTTTATCTCCGCGGTCCGCGACGACAATGGCTTTCTGGGGCGTGGGAGCACAGACCCTTTCCCCCACCCAATGAAATCTGTGATTTGTTTCACTCACTTGTTCTGACAGATTTTGTTTTTATTCCTCCAGCTCCCTCTGCCCAGCTCACTTTCCACTCCCTCAGTGTTCCATCGGTACTGAATCTGCTCTTACTTCATCGTGTCTTCACCTGGTTTCTCCTTCGATCTTTTCTGGGATGTGGGCTTCGCTGGTTAGGCCAGCATTTATTGCCCATCCCTAACTGCCCCTTGAGTGTCCCTATACTGCTCCGTGTGGGAGTGAGTACCATGTTCTCATACTCTCCGTAAAGCTTCTGAATTTCTAATTGAGTTTATTCATGACTGTCAGGTGGGGTGACTAGTTACTTGGGTAGCTTCATAGAAACCTTGGCAAGTTACTGCGGTGCATCCTGTGAATATTACACACCGCAGCCTCCGTATGCTGATCACCCACCCAGCTTGTGTCTGGAGTTTGATACACGATAAATATCTCCCTTTTGATAGCCATCCAACTGGCATTCTGCAGGGAATATCCTTTATTTACCAGGGACCGCTTCCTGTCACACTGCCTCCCAAAAGCAGAGTTCCCCATGATGCCTCCTGTCCTGTAACAACGGTCAAACTGCTGGAGATTATTTCTCAAATACACGTAGACTTCAAAAGGCGAAATTAAGAACCTTGTTTGGTGGGATGTTGGACTGGGTCAGAAGGTTGTTGGTTCAAACTCCTTTCCTAAAATGACAGCGTATAATCCAGGAAGTTTGTCTATAGTTCATTGTCCATTGGGAATTCTCCACTGTCTGACGCCCTGGGGCTGGTTTAGCTCACCGGGCTAAATCGCTGGCTTATAAAGCAGACCAAGGCAGGCCAGCAGCACGGTTCGATTCCCGTACCAGCCTCCCCGGACAGGCGCCGGAATGTGGCGACTAGGGACTTTTCACAGTAACTTCATTGAAGCCTACTCGTGACAATAAGCGATTTTCATTTTCATTTCCTGTGTTTTGGGTCAGACGTTAAACCGAAACCCTTCAAAGAAGGTCTATTCTGGCATTCTAACCAATCCTTATCCCTCAGCCAGCAGTGAAGGAAAAGCTGTCCATTTGTTTTATTGCTGGCTGTGGGTGTGTGAGCTATTGTGTTTGCCTATATTAGAAAAATGATGACACCGCTGAGCTACGTCAATTGGCTTCAGAGGCTCCGGAACATTCAAGGTGCTACATAAATGCAAGCCGTTTTGTAAAGTGCTTTGGGACATGGAGCCCCAGATGACTACAGGCTGCTTTCCCTGAGGGGGGGGAGCTGATGGTGGGGGTTTAACCTGAGGGTCGCCACACCTCAGTCAAGGGGCGAGGTTGAGAATAAGCCAGGTCATACTGAGGTTGTGAAGGGGACTATTTTAAATGCAAATTAATCCTGGTGGAAACATTCAGTCTCTTTTCCTTTTGAAACAAATCATTTCAATTGTTGAATGTTTGTTTGCCCATCTGAATGTGGGCTGAACATCTGGGAGGTATGTGTTTAGGAACAAGTTCAATTAACAGGAGCAGTCTGCATAATGGAGCAAGATCCCGTTTCACACATCCCCTTCTAGTCTTTGTACAGGAAACTTCACTCAGAGCTGAAAATGGTCAGCATGGCGACTCCAGGACACCTCATCTATGCCAGACTCTGTCTCGAAGACCATGGGCTGTGAGATCTACACCAGAATTAACGCTGAGGCTTTGCCCTGTCAGCAATATCTCTCTTAAGTGTTTGAATTGCACAAGTGGCAAAATCACTTGCGGGACGATGGATGGACTAGGGGCCGGACCATTCTGCCCGTTGGCTGGATCTGAATCTCACCTCCACTTGCTCATCATTGCTCCAAATCCACTGATGCTCTTTTGTGAAAAATGTTTCCAATTAAGGGGCAATTTAGCGCGGCCAATCCACCTACCCGGCACATCTTTGGGTTGTGGGGGCAAAATCCACGCAGACACGGGGAGAATGTGCAAACTCCACACGGAGAGTGACCCAGAGCCGAGATTCGAACGTGGGACCTCGGCGCCATGAGGCAGCAATGCTAACCACTGCACCACCATGCTGCCCCTAACTATTAGCTAATTCCTAACCCCCCCCCCTACACAAGACAGACAAACACAAAGGAGAAAGAGGGGTGTGGAGAAAATAATATAAAAAATAAAAAGAATAAAAGTATTTGTCTCAGTATCCTCCAGTCCACTTTTCTTCAGCCTAGACCTCCAGATGGAGGTTTTTGCTTCCAGTCTGTAATGGATTTCACTGTAGATTCATCCAGATGTCAAAACCTCCCTGCAGGTTCAGAAATAGCAGGAAGGCAGCAAATCTGGAGAAAGAGAGAGAGAGAGTCAACAGCTCACAGCTGCTTCTCTCAGTGTCCAGGACCAGCCTATCCCTTCCTGGGTTATCTGAAAACCACCCCATGCAGCTAGGACCCAATCACTGCCTGTCACCAGGCAGAATACGGCCTTTAGCCAATTCATTGTCCACCAGCCATCCAGTTGAATCGAATCCCTCCGATCTCTTGGGTGCCAGAAAGTCTGAGTTTTTCTGTTCAGACGTTAAACCTCATAGCGTTGTGTACTATTTGGTAGCTTTTGAGTTCCTCACTTCCTCTGCTCGGTTTAAAGGTACATGCCCGTTAAACATCCATGGGTTAAAATGATGGTGACTAAGTAAAAGAAATGGGAAATAAGGGAATCGACAGGAATGGCCCTGACATTAATAAATGTTGGCCTAGCCAGCGAAGCACATATCCCATGAATGAATTAAGCAGATGATCTCGCCTCTTGCTCAGGTCCACGTCATAAATAGAACATAGAACAGTACAGCACAGAACAGGCCCTTCGGCCCTCAATGTTGTGCCGAGCCATGATCACCCTACTCAAACCCACGTATCCACCCTATACCCGTAACCCAACAACCCCCCCCCTTAACCTTACTTTTATTAGGACACTACGGGCAATTTAGCATGGCCAATCCACCTAACCCGCACATCTTTGGACTGTGGGAGGAAACCGGAGCACCCGGAGGAAACCCACGCACACACGGGGAGGACGTGCAGACTCCACACAGACAGTGACCCAGCCGGGAATCGGCTAAATGTGCACTTTCAGCCAATTAAGTTAACTCCATGTGCTATCGAGTAACAAAATACCAGCCATGGTGCTGAAGACCTGCTGCAGAAATGGCCCCTTGCCAGCTGTTCTGGTAGAATTATAGCACAGATATCTGCCCCACAAATTGGGAGAATTGTCTTGGCATCTCGTCTTTCCAAAAAGCAGGACAAGTCCGACCCAGCCAATTACAACGGCAATGGTGTCCTTGTGATCATCAGCAAAGTTATGCAAGGTGTGTGGCACTCTGTCACTGATATCCTGCTCACCAGTCAGGCACAGATAAAGGAGCTGACTCGTGTGGGTGAGGTGAGAGCCACTGCTCTTCATTTCAAGGTAGCAGTTGACTGGCCTCATGGAGGCCGAGTAAAATTGCAGTCAATGGGAATTGGGGAGAACGCTCGCTGTCCAGAGTCCTCCCAAGGTCAAAGGAAGATGGTTGTGTTTGTCGGAGGTCAATCACCTCAGTCCCACGACATTACTTCTCGAGTTCGTCAGGCAGTGTCCTCAACCCAACCATCTTCAACTGACCTTCCATCGCAAGGCAGGAGTTGTCTATCTAATCATGAGACACAGCGATCTCTGTGTGGCACCCGCCTAGTCTAGTCTGCTCCCCACAAGCCTTTCCTCACTATTTACAGTTATGCACCCTGGAACTTGGGGGGAGGGGGGAAACAGCAAGAATTCTAATCCGAGGTAAATAGCCGCGAGCTTTAAACATTGCTTCTGGAATTCAAACAGGGAAATTCTAATTAAATTCAAGTAATAAAATGATACATTTAATATTACAGTGCAGTGCAGCACTGAAGTAAGTCACAGGCTTCTTCAATAGCATCGCCGAAACTGGTCAGCTCCGAGATTCATACAAGAACAACTTCTATTTAAATGTCCCAAGGACTTCTCGGGATGATTATTAAACAAAGTATTACACCAGGGTGATATTAGAACAGCAACCAAAAACTTGGTCAAAGAGGTAAATCTGAAAGTATTTTTATGAAAATATTTTTATTCAGGTTTTTGATATTTTATCATCTTGAACACGCACCATAGCAAGGAATAAACAACACAAACCCCCCCCCCCCCCCGCCCGCCCGCCCAGTCACCTCAACCAAACACTGCAGGTCCGACACCCCGAATATGGCCCACAGGGGACTGGGCTGCAAGTCCATGTGCAGGATCGCCGACACAGTGCTGAAGAACGACCCCCAAAACTTCGGACACAACCAGAGCATGTATACATGGTTGACGGGCCCCTCCCACATCGCTCGCAAGTGTCCTCCACCCCCTCAAACAGCTGGCTCACCCTTGACCTGGTCAGCTGAGCCCTGTACGTCATCTTTAACTGTATTAACCCAGCCTCACACACTAGTTAAGGCATTCCGCAACACCTCACACCACAGTCAATCCTCCAGCCCCTCCTCCCATGGCCATAACCCCCTCCAACGACTCCGTATCCTGCAGAATCCCCCCATAAATCGCCGATATGACCCCCCCCCATCCAACCCCATCACCAACAACACTCCAATCACGAGGCGGGAGGTGTCACTGGAAACGTTGGGGAAACCTTTTCCGAAAAATGAAAATCGCTTATTGTCACAAGTAGGCTTCAAATGAAGTTACTGAAAAGCCGCTAGTCGCCACATTCTGGCCTCTGTTCGGAGAGGCTGGTATGGGAATTGAACCGTGCTGTTGGTCTGCTTTTCAAAGCCAGCGATTTAGTCCGGTGCTAAGCCAGCCCCTGTACAATCCCGCACTTGCACATACCTGAAGGACACCCCCGTCCGCCAACTCCTCCAAGCTCGCAAACCGTTCTTCCAGAAATATGTTCTTCATTTGCACCACCTCTTGCTCCTCCCAGACCCGGAACCTGGTATCCAATCTCACCAGCTCAAACAAGTGATTCTCTCACATTGGCATGAACTGACCCCGCCCCTGATGCTGCCGAAATTGTCTCCCTATCTTCAGCGTGGCCACCACCACCGGACCACTGGAATATTTCCTGGGGCGTGGTGCCGTTGCCAGTGCCCGCAATCCCGACCCCTAACCAGCGCCTGCCTCTATCCTCACCCACATGACCTCCCGCTCCCGCCCCCAGCCCCGCACCTTCTCTGTGTTCGCCGCCCAATAATAATACATCAGATCTGGCAGAAGCAAACTGCCCCCGACTGTCACCCTCTCTGAAGAACCATCTTCCAAATCATCGCCACTTACCTGCCCAGACAAACAACAAGATCAACCGTTCCACCCCGTAAGAAAATGCTTTCAGCAAGGAGATCGTTACACACTGGAATAAAATTAAAATGGAAAAACATTCATCTCTGTTGACTGTACCCAGCCTGCCAATGACAGGGGGCGGCTGTGTCACCTCAACAGACCCACCGTGACCCTGCGCACCAGGCTCGTGAAATCCAACTTCCGGAGCAGGGCCCAATCTCGAGTCACCTGCACCCCCAGGTTGCCTGGTATGGAGGGAAGATCATATGAGGAAAGGCTGTTTTCGTTAGAGAGAAGAAGGTTAAGAGGTGACTTAATTGAGGCATACAAGATGATCAGAGGATTAGATAGGGTGGACAGTGAGAGCCTTTTTCCTCGGATAGTGATGTCCAGCACGAGGGGGCATAGCTTTAAATTGAGGGGAGATAGATATAGGACAGATGTCAGAGGTAGGTTCTTTACTCAGAGAGTAGTAAGGGCGTGGAATGTCCTGCCTGCAACAGTAGTGGACTCGCCAACACTAAACACATTCAAATGGTCATTGGATAGGCATATGGACGATAAGGGAATAGTGTAGATGGGCTTTAGGAGGGTTTCACAGGACGGTGCAACATCGTGGGCCGAAGGGCCTGTACTGCGCTGTTATGTTCTATGTTCTATGAAGTGAGTGGTCACAAGACCGCTTCCTTCCCCAGAGAGAAAACCAAAAAGCAATCTCTCTTCACCAAATTGAATCTGCATCCCGAAAAAGCCCCAAATCGCTTGACCCCCATTATACCCCCCACCGTGGGACATTGGTTAGAAATATACAACAAAGGTCATCTGCATACAGGGACACCTTATGCTCCAACCCCACTCCTCAGCACCTCAATGCACTTATCCAAGCTCTTCAGTGCAATAGCCAAGGAGAGCACCCGGCATTTAGCGAGCGCCACACATTTGAGGACAACTGCCTAGCCTTTACAAACCCAGCCTCACGGTAGCATGGTGGTTAGCATCAATGCTTCACAGCTCCAGGGTCCCAGGTTCGATTCCCGGCTGGGTCACTGTCTGTGTGGAGTCTGCACGTCCTCCCCGTGTGTGCGTGGGTTTCCTCCGGGTGCTCTGGTTTCCTCCCACAGTCCAAAGATGTTCGGGTTAGGTGGATTGGCCATGCTAAATTGCCCGTAGTGTAAGGTTAATGGGGGGATTGTTGGGTTACGGGTATACGGATTACGTGGGTTTAAGTAGGGTGATCGTGGCTCGGCACAACATCGAGGGCCGAAGGGCCTGTTCTGTGCTGTACTGTTCTATGTTCTATGTCTGATCCTCCCCAATCACCTGTTGGAGACACTCCTCCAGCTTAAGCAGCAACACTTTGACAAGAATCGTCATCCACATTAAACAGGGATATTGGCCGTTATGACCCACATTCTACTGGGTCCTTATCTTTTATTAACAAAAGCGAAATAGATGCCTGCCCCATCGTCTCCAGAAGCGCCCCCTAGCTACCAGGCCCACAAACATCTCCACCAACAGCAGTGCCAGCCTGTCCGAAAACTCCGAATAGAATTCCACCGGGAACCCACCCGACTCCGGTGCTTTACCCATTTAGATTTTCCAGATCGCCACCCGAACCTCCTCAATCTCCACTGGCTCCTCCAATCCTGCCCTCTCCTCGTCTTCCACTGTGGGAGATTCCAGCCCCTCCAAAAAAACCCTCATATCTGACTTCCCCCCCCCCCCCCCCCCCCCCCCCCAAACCTATCCACCTTTTAGAAAGCTCCTCAAATGCCCAATTTTCCTGAGGAACCACCAGCCCCCTCATCCCATCCCGGACCTGAACAATCTCTCGGGAGACATTGCCTGCTGCAGAGCGACTGGCGCACTCTTACACCACACCCTTTACCCACCTCAACTGGCTTTTCCTGTGGACAGAAAGGTCAAACAGCGTCTGGCCAAATGTTCCAGAGTGGAAACTTCCGCAGAATTCCCATCAACTTCCAAAATGTTGTCCACCAGCCGCTGCCGCCCCTCCCTTGCCTCCCTCTCCACCTGAGCCTGAAGCGAGGTGACCTCGCCCCTTACCCCCACCTTCAGCACTGATGGCGAGACCTCCCCATTTTATTAAACCCGCACCATCGTCAATCCCCTTGCCATTCTCACGCAAAAATCTGGATCTGCAAAAGCCCTACGTCCATCGACCACACCCATCCCTCCTCCGAGACCCCATCCAGCAGGTGCGCAGCACGATCTGAATCAACCATCGCCAAGGGAAGAGGACAATTTGAGTGTCCTCAGATTGGAAAGCTTAGACTGCAACCATTTCAAAACCTACAGTCCCACCATTTTTCTGGGGAATATGAATTCTCCAATTTCAGACGATGGAATTGCCACATGTCCCAGATATTCGGAGGACACATGGGCGAGATTCTCCCATCTGACGGCGTCGTACAAACTGGAGAGTTTAACCGCACCGGTCACCGGACAATCGGCGGGGCGGCGTCGCGCTAATCACGGCCATCCCGGCGATTCTCCGAACCAGCGTGGGCTGAGAGAATCCTGCCCAGTGTGTCTGAGATGCCCGTTTCAAGGTCTATTCTATAATGTGTTAACAAGGTACCATTATGATGGCCCCAGTAAGTGTCCTGATAGCAAAAGGCAGATGATTTGGATTGGATTGGATTGGATTTGTTTATTGTCACGTGTACCGAGGTACAGTGAAAAGTATTTTTCTGCGAGCAGCACGGTAGCACAGTGGTTAACACTGTTTCTTCACAGCTCCAGGGTCCCAGGTTCGATTCCCGGCTTGGATCACTGTCTGTGCGGAGTCTGCACATTGTCCCCGTGTCTGCGTGGGTTCCCTCCGGGTGCTCCGGTTTCCTCCCACAGTCCAAAGATGTGCGGGTTAGGTGGATTGGCCGTGCTAAATTGCCCTTAGTGTCCAAAATTGCCCTTAGTGTTGGGTGGGGTTACTGGGTTATGGGGATAGGGTGGGGTGTTGACCTTGGGTCGGGTGCTCTTTCCAAGAGCCGGTGCAGACTCGATGGGCCGAATGGCCTCCTTCTGCACTATAAATTCTATAATTCTATGAAAAGAAAAGAAAATAAAAGAAAATACATAACAGGGCAACACAAGATATACAATGTAACTACATAAGCATTGGCATCGGATGAAGCATACAGGGTGTAGTGTTAATGAGGTCAGTCCATAAGAGGGTCATTTAGGAATCTGGTGACAGTGGGGAAGAAGCTGTTTTTGAGTCTGTTCGTCCGTGTTCTCAGACTTCTGTATCTCCTGCCCGATGGAAGAAGTTGGAAGAGTGAGTAAGCCGGGTGGGAGGGGGCTTTGATTATGCTGCCCGCTTTCCCCAGGCAGCGGGAGGTGTAGATGGAGTCAATGGATGGGAGGCAGGTTTGTGTGATGGACTGGGCTGTGTTCACGACTCTCTGAAGTTCCTTGCGGTCCTGGGCCGAGCAGTTGTCATACCAGGCTGTGATGCAGCCCGATAGGATGCTTTCTATAGTGCATCTATAAAAGGTGGTAAGAGTTAATGTGGACATGCCGAATTTCCTTAGTTTCTTGATGAAGTTTAGACGCTGTTGTGCTTTCTTGGTGATAGCATCGATGTTAGTGGACCAGGACAGATTTTTGATGATGTGTACCCCTAGGAATTTGAAACTGCTCACCATCTCCACCTCGGCCCCGTTGATTCTGACAGGGGTGTGCATGGCTACACCCAGATATCAGACTACAAATATCAGTAATTGCAAGACAACATATGTGCCTTTGTAATGATTGGAGAGTTTAATTAAGCACGTGGGCCTTTAATGTGATTGTTTACGTATTCTCATATACTATGCATGATGTAACCTTAATCAATAGTCATGATTGGACATCAATAATGAGTTACAAACGATTGATATATGCTAATTTCTTGTAATCGAATCTCAAAGTATAACAGTCTTGAATCTGGGCTTTTTTTGGTCCTAATCGGAATGGCGAGTGCCCTCGCTATAGCCTCTAAATAAAGACTAGTTTTTAACTCCCAAGAGTCATCGTCTGGTCTCTCATGAGAGTGAGGGTGAAGTACACTACAGTCAAATAGCTGAATAATTTTTCCCTCACCATTACCATTCGGACTGTGGGTCTCTCACACCCCCTCCCCCTCCCATCGGCCATGACCTCCCCACGGAGCATACCTGCCCCCCCACCCCCCCAACTCCCCACCAACTTCTCAGGCCCACCGTCCACCCATAAAGACCCCCGGCCCTGCCCCTAGTCACCACCTCCGCCACCTCTGCCGTATTGAAGAAATGGTCCTTGGAGTTATACACAACCTGCAGCTTCACCAGGTAAACCACTCCAAACGGCACACCACTCTTGTACAGCTCTGCCTTTGCCCTGTTAGAGGCTGCCCTTTATCTCGCCAGCTCCCTCTCAAAGAGGGAGGAGTTCTCCTCCTCTCCAACTTGGCGAACATCCCTGAATAACACTCGGCCGGCCTCTGGCCCTCCAACCCCACGATCTGCCGATTCTGTTCTCCAGGTCCTCCACTTGGACTTGGCCCGTTATTGCTCTCCTCCACCTTCCGCAGCTCCTCTCCCATCGAGGCGAACTGGTCGCTGTGCCGCGACAGTAATCCCTTCACCCCCTTCAACACCTCTCCCTGCTCCGCACCGTCCGTTATCGGGGCCAGCGTGTCTCCCACTGACTGAGCGTTCCTATCATCTCCTTCCCAATGCCGCTCAAAATGCTGAGCAAACTACCGCTCCAATTCCATCACCATCACCTTGGCCAGTGTATCCATGGTGATTGGTGCAGCCCTGCCTGGCCACCTTCCTCCCACAGAATTCCACACTGGCGCTCGTTCCGTTTCGTGCTGTATTCTTTTGTTGGGTTTACAAAATCCTCCTAACACCCCAACTTTATTGAAGAAAGTTCTCTCTCTCTCTCTCTCTCTCTCTCTCTCCTCCCCCCCCCCCCCCCCCCCCCCCCCCCCCACAGCTGGGTGAAAAGGGCTTAAAAAAATGAGAACTTTAGTGGGAGCCACCCAACGTGCGACCCCCACCTCCATTTCCCCACAGGAACTCCCAGATATTAATCCCTTCTGAAGGGAAGCTAATGATGGCCAATCAATGCTGGCCGACTCAGTCATGGCCAAATCCTGGAAATGAATTTTTTTTTAATGTACTGCCAATATCTATCCTATATTGAGAGGAACTGGTTAAAGAGAGACCAACACTCAGCCAGAAGATCAATAACATCATCAACATCATGCACCAGAACTGACCTAAAAATGAAACCATTCAAAAAGTTGACAACAAAATTAAACAACTTCAAATCTCCGTGAACACACTTGGAAAAAATAACAACTGACTTTTTACTTCTGTAACTATGGAAATCAAGTTTAGGAATGGTGAATATCGCCTGGATCTGATCTGGGAAATTCAGCACAGCCGGTAAATGGGGAGCTGAACGAGGTCATTCTTTCCTTGTCTTTGGCTGCTGCCTTTTTAACTGTCAGCTCTGTCCCCCAGCGACACTCACATCCCCAAACGTTTGCATATTTTCAGAATATACCAGTTGTAGTTGTCAACAGCCAGGGAGAGTTTGCGATGATTCGATGTCTGGAGATATGTTTCCCAGTATTAGAGGGGAGTGTTGTTTGGAGTTCTGTATTCCTCTCCTGGGAGAGTGAGGGGGAGGGAGACTGAAACATTGCTCACAGGACTGAGTCTGACTTTGGTTAGGAGTATGAACGGGAGCTATCAGTGTGGTGAGGACCGGCACCTTCAACCCATTTGGGACAAGCTGCGTTCTCACCGGGACCTTTTGGCCTCCCCCTTTTTCCCGGTGGTGTTCTCGTTCACTGCCAACCTGGTGGCCTGTGCCCCTTACCTACTGTTGGACACAATGGGACCCCGCTGGCCATTCTTCCACTGTTACAAGTTGAAGCCATCCCATAGCTTTGAGCGGGACACTGTGGTGAGGTCTCTGTCCAGGATCTGCTACAACCACGGACTCTTCATCTTCCCAGCCACCTTGCTGTTCCGGGGAGTGAGATCGGAGCCTGGGACCCTGGAAGCTCCATCCACATCCCAGCTGCTGAGGGATGTGATTGTGTGTCTGCTCCTCTTTGACCTCCTCGTCTTCTTCTGGCACTGGCTGCATCACCGGGTACCCCTGCTTTACCGCTATCTCCACAGCCTCCACCACCAGCATAGCAGCCCCTTTGCGCTCTCTGCACAGTATGCCAGTGGCTGGGAGATCGTGTGCCTGCAGCTCCTGGCAGCCTCCATCCCCTATCTCCTGTCCTGCCACCCTCTGACTGAGATGACCTTCTTCCTCCTCAACGTGTGGCTGTCCGTTGAGGACCACTGTGGCTACGACCTGCCCTGGTGTGCGCACAACATCGTCCCGTTTGGCATCCTGGGGGGAGCCCCTTTCCATGACCTGCATCATCAGAGGTCTCGATGTAATTATGCTCCTTACTTCACCTATTTGGACAAACTCTTTGGAACCTACAAGAAGCCTTCAAGAGGTAAGTGTGGCTGCATTACCCGAATCGGGGAGCGCGGGGGAGGGGGGGGGGGAAATGTTGGTGGCAATGCCAAGTGAGGGAGTGGCTCAGGGGATGATAAAGGACTCGTTTGTTGGGGTGAAGGCGAAGTCAGTCGTACGGTACGGTCAGTGAGGTAGGATTGAGCGGGACTGAATTCCCTCCATGAAGACTCTCTGAGCCACAGTCACTGACACCCACTGGGTCTTCAAGAAAGATTTTGACTCTTTACCTGCTGGGATTTTCCCCAGAAATGTTCCATGTTGTGAGGGAAAGAATGTGACAGAGAGAAAGAAAGAGAGTCTGCGACAGAAACAGTGACAGAGAGAGATTATGTCAGAGATTCAGGAAAAGAGGGAGTGTGATAGAGAGACTGTCACAACAAGCGGAACAATGACAGACGCTGGCAAAGACTGACTTTTAAAGATAGGATGATTGAAAGAGACTGTGAGAAATTGATAAGGCTACAGAATTAGAACAGTACAGCACAGAACAGGCCCTTCGACCCTCGATGTTGTGCCGAGCAACAATCACCCTACTCAAACCCACGTATCCACCCTATACCCGTAACCCAACAACCCCCATTAACCTTATTTTTTAGGACACTAAGGGCAATTTAGCCTGGCCAATCCACCTAACCCGCACATCTTTGGACTGTGGGAGGAAACCGGAGCACCCGGAGGAAACCCACGCACACAGGGGGAGGACGTGCAGACTCCGCACAGACAGTGACCCAGCCGGGAATCGAACCTGGGACCCTGGAGCTGTGGAGCATTTATGCTAACCACCATGCTACCATGCTGCCCTAATTCCCAGAGACAGAGAAACTGAGAGGGGAAGAAACTGATAAGAGACTGTCAGAGAACGAGAGACTGAAACGGAAAGAAAGTAAAACAGAAGAGGAAAATGTTTTCAGACATATCCCAAGAAAACATTTGGTCCAATAATATCACCCCCTTTGTGATTAGCTGCTACTGATGCCCACCTCTGTCCCTCGACCAATATCACTAAAATCAGACCAACGCAACATTGCAACGGAACTTGTTGCACGCAAATTAGGCCTTACAATTGTGACTACACTCCCCAACCATTTCACTGACTGCCAAACACTTTGGGACTTGCTGCAATTGTTAAAAGTGTGATCAAAACACAAGGTCTATTTTTTACTGCAGGACAGTCCAATGACAGACAGGCAGAGGAACAGCGAGCGAGAGAACGTGGGAATGATGAACAAGTGCGTCTGAGGGTTCCTCACATGGTGAAACTGGACACGATGGAACAACAGTAAGAACTGAATCGCTCATTGATATGGCTCTGACCCCATGAAACTACTGACTGACCGGGGCCTCCACAGACACTCATCACATCGATGGTCTTCAAAGTTAAAGATCTCACGGACGGACCCGAGGCCCTGCCCACAGATCTCCCCTCATTCCTCCACATCATTTGGAAGTGGAACGTGCATCGTCGCTTTCAGATGAGTCAGCATTTTGAAGCCACGCATTCCCTTTCTGCGTTACCCCATTCCCCCAGGTTGCCAATCTTGGTACAAAGTATTCCTGGAGATTTTCCCTGTTGCAAACCGTCTTCTTCAACCTCTTTCCCCTGCCTCCTCCACCGTTCACATCCAAAACAAACGTGTATGAGCTCATAGACGTCTTTATCACAAGGATTGAGACCATTTGATCAAGATTCCTTCCCTGCCCGAAGCCGACCAGGTTGAGCTTCCTCTGGGGCTAGCCCTGAACCCTGAGGAATCCGTTTGATTCACCATGCTACCGTGCTGCCCATTTTCTCCTTTAAGACTTCCCATGTCCCTTTTGACCAGTTTTCTGGCTGTCTGCTCTGATGCCACTTCATGTGGTTCAGTTGTCTTTCCTAATTCAACTGAAGTTGTTAATGGTTTGTATCTCATGTCACAACCCCCTGGGCCAGCAGGCGGTCAATTCCAGTCCCGCTTGACCCAGAGTAGCAACACAAGGGAAATTAGATTTTATTTAAAATATCCGAGGCCCAATAAACTGCAGTCACCTGGTTTGTAACTTTAAAACACAAGAAACCTTTTATGGTGCACAATATTCTAATTAATGAAAATGTAACTGACAATCTATTACCCCTTTCCCAAACCTTCTTTCTAACTCAGCCTATTCTCTAACACACACACACACACACACACACACTGTAGCTCTCTAAAATGGACACCAGTCTACAAAATGGAGAACTGCTAAGACTGCAGGGAAAAACAGCCATAGTGAGGACAAACAGCTTGCAGAAGCTTTCAACAGTGAGACACTCGTAAAAACCGGTTTCAAGGCAGGTGCAGAGACTCAGCGAAAGGTGCAAATAGGAAAACGATCTGCATATTAATGAGATGATACTGGCCCAGTCCCAGATACAATAAAAACATTTTAAGTATCGATTGATACTTTCTATAGTTACCCAGACAGAATGGCGCCAGAGAACCCAGGTCAATGACCCCTAGGAACCTCCCCCGCCATCGAGGAACGACTCCAGGATAGGGGGGTTCGAATGATATCGATTGGGAAAGACCCAATCGATACCTAGCAGGTGAAAGAGCCTGCCCCAAGGGGCACGGACCTCTAGGACCTATAAAGAGAAGGTCAAGCACATGATTCGGTCTGTTGCTTCCTGACTCCAGCCTACGAATCCAGCATCCAGACTCCTGTCTTTACCCCGGCCGTTGAGCATCAGCCATCTTTCAGTAAGTGCCAAACAACAATCGCTACGTGACCCAGGCATTGCTTGTACTCTTGCCGACTATTAGTGAACAGAAGGTGCAGTCCAGAAAGGAGCAAAGGCCTTGTCCCCTGACCTTGCTGGTTCCTACTTAGATAAGTATTTAGTCGTTTAATAATAGAAATAAGTATTAGTCTTTTAGCGTGTGCATGAGTATTTATTATATCTGTTATAATAAACACTAATTGTTTAGACTTACTGATCGGTTTTAAGACTTATTGCTTTGAACTTGACCTTGATAACTTGTGACGGTGTCTTTAACGGCACCTGGCGACTCTTGAGCATAAATATAGATATAGAGCCAAACCAGTGTTAAGCACATGTCCTTTAAACGGAGGCGTGTTAATCACACTAACAGTAGAACGAGCAACAACACACACACAGACAAACAACACAGTAGGGAAAGGATGGTGGAAAAGAAAAGAAAATATGAAGAAAATAAAAGGATAAAGATCTTTGATGCGCAGGGATGAATCCCAGTTAATGTCTTTCTGGAGTTCAGGCTTTTGTTTTGATACTTCTTCCTTCAGGATTGAGATGGTTTTCTCTGGTAAGGTTGCCTGTTTTCTCCACAGACTCAGCATCATTCCAAAGGATGAAATGAAAAATGAAATGAGAATGGCTTATTGTCACGAGTAGGCTTCAATGAAGTTACTGTGAAAAGCCCCTAGTCGCCACATTCCGGCGCCTGTCCGGGGAGGCTGGTACGGGAATCGAACCGTGCTGCTGGCCTGCTTGGTCTGCTTTCAAAGCCAGCGATTTAGCCCTGTGCTAAACAGCCACCTGGATGTGCCAGGCACTCTGATCTGAGAATAATAAAGCAGCTCTTTCACTTCAGTGAGCAGGATGGAGAGAGAGAGAGAGAGGGAGCGTTCCTCTCACGTCCAAGGACTAAACACTTCTGCCCAGTTCTCTCAGAAGGCATCACCCAGGAGCCAATCATGACTGTTGCCAGGTAGACTACTCTACCTGGCCCACCCACCGGTTGCCAGTTAACCAATCGAACCGACTCCATCCAAGGCTGCTTCATAAGATGCACTCGGTGCCGAGGAGTCTGGCATCTCCTCTGCCAAACACAAAACCTGGGAACACAGGGTCTTGGAAAGCGGTCTGTTTCAGCGTTTGCGTCAAGCCACATTCCAAAATAATAAAATAACATCAAAGAAATGGTTTCAAAGGAAATTAACAGGAAGGGCACACACTCATTGAACTTCGACTTGTCAGAGTATGGAATACATTTGGATCTTTCCGCGAAGATCCAAGGTTGGAGCTGAAAGATGAATATTAGCTCTAATTTCTGAAATTCCTTCCTGGGACGTGTATGTCGCTGGTTAGGCCATCATTTATTGCCCATCCCTAATTGCCCCTTGAGAGGGTGATGGTGAGCTGCCTTCTTGAGCTGCTGCAGTCCATGAGGTGTAGGTACACCCACTGTGCTGTTAGGGAGGGAGTTCCAGGATGTTGCCCCAGCGACAGTGAAGGAACGGCCAATATATTTCCAAGTCTGACAATGATCAGATAATCTGTTTCCCGTGATGTTGGCTTTCTGTCCATATGAGGGGACAGACAAGGCCTCATTGTAACATCCCATCGGAAGCACAGCACCTCCAGGATTACAGCATTCCCTCAGCACTGCACTGGGAGTATTGTGCTAAAACCTCTGGAGTGGGCCTTGAACCCACCATTTCACAATGACTGCAAGAGGTTAATTCCTCACACAATAACCGACTTGTCCAGGCTTCTGTGGGAAACAACTGGAAAATATTAATTCGCATATCCTGGGGGTTTTGGATAATTCCCCAAATTCCCCCGGGGATCTTCCGGGGAGGTTGCCAGGTAACTCTCCAGCCAAACGAAGCAATAGCTGCCTGTTCCTGAGTTAATATTCCTCAGTGGGAACAAGGAACGTCATGTCTGTGGCCATGGCAACGTGTGGGCAGACTTTGAATTGATCAGGGAATCAATCGCAGCAGTAAGGAGGGGCAACAGCTTAGAAGGCTGAACCTACAGGGTAGAAGTTGAAAACCATATCGCTGAGAGTATTGTACCGGCCTCCTGACAGTCCGATAGAAATAGAAGAGCAGATATGTAGGCTAATTTCAGAGAAGTGTAAAAGTCATAGTGTGAAAGGTTTAAAGGGAGAGGAATTCTTCAAATGCATCCAGGAGAACTGGACAAGTGGTGGAAGTATCAATGGGGGAGCATTTTGCAGACAGTGATCATAACTTGGTCAGAGTGAGTTTGTTAAGGGGAGGTCATGTCTGACCAACATGATTGAATTTTTCGAAGAGGTGTCCAGATGTGTCAATGAGGGAAATGCATTTGACGTAGTTTACCTGGACTTCAGCAAGGCTTTTGATAAGGTTCCACATGGGAGACTGATAGCGAAGATATCCCACGGGATCCAAGGAAATTTGGCAAATTGGATCCAGAATTGGCTGAGTGGCAGGAAGCAGAGGGTGATGGTCGAGGGGTGTTTTTCTGTGTCCAGTGGGGTCCCGCAGGGATCAGTGTTGGGCCCTTGCTGTTTGTGGTTTATATTAATGATTTAGATCATAGATCATAGAATTTACGGTGCAGAAGGAGGCCATTCGGCCCATCGAGCTGCACCGGCTCCTGGAAAGAGCACCCCACCCAAGGTCAACACCTCCACCCTATCCCCATAACCCAGGAACCCCACCCAACACTAAGGGCAATTTTGGACACTAAGGGCAATTTATCATGGCCAGTCCACCTAACCTGCACATCTTTGGACTGTGGGAGGAAACCGGAGCACCCGGAGGAAACCCACGCACACACGGGGAGAACGTGCAGACTCCGCGCAGACAGTGACCCAGCCGGGAATCGAACCTGGGACCTGGAGTGGGCCTTTAGACATGAATGCAGGAGGGTTGATCAGTAAGTTTGTGGATGATATGAAAATTGGTGGGGTGGTAAATAGTGAGGAGGAGGATAGCCTGAGATTACAGGCGGATATAGACGGGCTGGTCAGATGGGCTGACCAGTGGCAAATGGAATTCAATCGGGATAAATGTGAGGTGATGCACTTGGGCAGGACAAACAAGGCAAAGGGAAGACATGATAAACAGCAGGACCCTGGGAAGCAGCGAGGATCAGAGGGATCTTGCTGTGCATGTACACCGGTCCCCTAAGGTAGCAGAGCAGGTGGACACAGAGGTTAAGAAGGCAGATGGTATTCTTGCCTTTATTAGCCCAGGCAGAGTTTAGGAGCAGGGAGATTATGCTGGAACTGTATAAAACGTTGGTCAGGCCACAGGTAGAGTATTGTGGGCAGTTCTGGAATCCACATTATCGGAGGGAGGTGATAGCAATGGAAAGGGTGCAGAGGAGATTTACCAGGATGGTGCCTGGGCTGGAGAGTTTGATTTATGAAGAGAGATTGGATAGACTGGGTGAAGTATCTTAGGATTTGAATCCAGTTTTATTTAATTTACGGTTGCCGGTTGTTGGTGAGACATTGCTGAAACTCAGTAGAAATTCAAGTTAAAAACTTGTCAGGTGCAAATAAGAATTGTTTTATTGAAGTTCATTGGTTACAACTTGAAAATGATTTAAAAGGTAGTTTGTAGACAATTTGATTTTCTTCAAAGAATCACAGGAATTATCTTCTGAGACAATAGCCTGAACACAACTTTAAAAGTCAAAGGCTGAAGTCAAAGTATGAAAATGAAATAGGAATACAGAACTCTTTTCTAATTCTCTTCCTTTACTCTCTCTCTCTCTCTCTCTTTCTGTCTGTCTTCTTGCCTTTTCTCTTTTCGCCTCTGTGTCTTTCTGTCTGTCTTTCTGACTTGTCTTGTTGTCTTTTCTCTTGTCTCTCTGACTTGTCTGTCTTCTTGCCTCCTAGTCTCTTGTCTCTAGTCTAAAATGGTGGCCAAATTATCCATGGATATACTCTTTGATATCTGTCTTAAGCGATCCGATCACACCCCAATATAATCCTAATTGGTTTAAGCTATATTCAAAACACATTTGATTTGATAAAAAGCCATCCATCCTCCCAATGCAACGCCACTTCCAATTGTTGCTTATCTGCAACAATTAAAACATTATGTCATCTCATCATGCTATTATTTCGAAAATATAAATGAAACTGTATTTTGACACAGTCTAAAATGTTTCAGCTTGCATACGTTATGGAATGTGGTTCAGGCTGTTATCACAAGTGGCCAGAATTCAAAACAATGGGTCCTTTGATTATATCACCTTAAAACCCATGGGATTTTGCTGCTGCCCTTGAAAGAATGTGATGTTTTTATCAGTGGTTCTGTTTTTCCCAAACACATGTCTGAGTTTGGAAGTTGTATATTTCTTTCATTTTAAAACTGGGATTTAATATTTCTGTCTTAAACAGTCTTCTTACCTATATTAAGTGTATTTAAAATACCTGACTTCTACAGTCGCCCCTTTGATAAATCGAAAGATCAAGTGAGATATATCAGAATAAGATAAAAGATATCATTAAAGCGATAGGATAGGTAAAAGCGCAAAGAATAATTCATTCATATTGTCATTGCAGATTTAAACAATAGAATGGAAACTTAGTATTGCAACAAGTATTTCAACAATAATCATTAAAATTCTTAAAGAATCATTATTACAAAATAACAATTAATGAATTAGTCAAATTTGATGCTACAGATTCAGTATTAATAGATTATACAAATAATTGATTGATATTACGGTTAACATTTTAACAAAAGTATTTCACCTCAAATTCATCAATTGGGGGTGCAATAGGGTTAGTGTGAATCATTCTGACAGTTGGCCCCCTGCGTTTAGCGAATAGTTCTTTGATGCACGTAGCACACTGGTATGTCATATAAATGATGAATCCAGCTGCACAGGAGAATAGGATTATTCTCATTATGGACATTCCTGTGTATCCAAACCACCCGCAAATTCTATCCCAGAGAGAGAGAACTTGGGATGGGTCAAGTTTTTTGATTTCTTTTTGGATATGTAATACCAAATCTTTAACTTCTTCAGAGTTATCAGGAATGAAAGTGCAACATTCTGCACCAATCAGGGCGCACGTGCCACCGTTTTCGGCTAGCACATAGTCAAGTGCCATTCGATTTTGCAATACCACGGTTCGAATTGTTCGCATTTCGTCAGAGATTTTGTCTAGGACAGTGGCAGTGTATTCTGCCACATCTTGTATGATGGTTGTTATTTTATTTAACTCATTCTCCATCCTTACTTCCCAATAGAAAGGAATGAATCTAGCAAAAATTGCATCTCTAAAGGTGATAGAACGTTTTCTTCTTTGAACAGTCATTTCTGAAATATGCAGGAGATTAGTCACATGACGAATGGCAGGTACCATGTATCCTAAATAGCAAGATCATGACCAGGATCTTGGGAGCCAGGGATATGCTTTATCATCACAAATAAAATAAGTTCCATTATAAGCAGAATATGAGTAAATATATTCTAAGAGCCATTGGTCTTCGAATGTTTTATTATTTCTGAGGTTAGGTATGCCTGTTATCCTTGAGGACCGCATAACTCTTTCTAAGCGGTCGTTAGTACATTTAAAAGCTGTGTTAACATCTACATAGTTAGTACAATTACTATTACCCATTGGTATCCCTTTAGGGTCCTTACTGATGAGGCAAATTGATCCTTTTTGTTTAATATTAGTTGGGAGGTTAAGATGTTGAGGTTTTTTGTCAGGGTTAAATTGAAGTTGGTGCCATCCTGAAAAGGTGTTTAGTGGATAGCCTGCAGATTTCCATAAGTTAATAGATTTTTGGATGTCAACCTGGTACCTCCCATTTTCACATGTATATGCTCCAGAACGGGTCACCACAGAGCGAGGGACACTTTGATAGATGTACCATTCTGCTGGTTCTGAAGCATTAAAGGGAATAGTTAGAAAGGGAATACCCTCCCCTGAGTTTGTAGGGGTTGCAATGCATACCCAACAATTAGAAATGTTAAAGTTTTCAGCATATATCTTAGATGTGTAAAGGAATGTGTTCTTATTCATTTCTGATACAACATTCACGAAGTCAATCAAATAACTGAAAATTAAAATTGCGGCAAACATTTTACTTGTACGCGCGCTTCACGTGCGATGCGTGAATCCAACTTTTCTTTCCTTTTAACTTAACAGCGGATTGGGTGGTGAGAAGGATTACGAAAGGACCTTCCCACTTTGATCCCAAAGGTTCCTTTTGCAGCTTTTTGACGTACACTTCTTCACCGGGCACCAGGTCGTGTCCACCCTCCGGAGGATCACCCCACGCAGCCAACACCTGTTGAGAAGCAAAGCTAACAGCATTTGTTAGATTTTGACAGTAAGACAGCAAAGCATCACTCATTAAATGACAGTCTGCTTTCCTCAAGTCAATAGTTCCTGGCAGAGACATTGGTCTGCCTGTGATGATTTCAAAAGGGCTCAGGCCTGTTGTTCTATTTGGTGTTGCTCTAATGCTGCATAATACTATTGGCAAAGCTTGGACCCAATTCATGCCTTCCTGGCTGTATTTAGACAGTCTTTCTTTCAAAGTTCGATTCATACGTTCCACTTGTCCTGATGATTGTGGATGATAAGGACAGTGTAAATTCCAGTTAATGTTTAGTAGTTTACAGACTTCCCTACAAACAGCTCCTGTAAAGTGGGTTCCATTGTCTGAGTCAATGCTAGCTGGTACTCCCCATCTGGGAATAAAGTCTTGGCATAGCACTTTGGCTGTATGGGCAGCTGTCCCTCTTCTAGCTGGAGCAGCTTCCACCCATCTGGAGAATTTATCCACTATTACAAGGACGTCATTGTACTGTTGACATTTAGGAAGAGTGATGTAATCTACTTGTAAGTCCTGGAATGGACCTGCAGGAGCAGGAGCTCTTAATTGAGGCATTGATGTTATAGGACCCAAGTTATTCTTTTGACAGGTTACACATCGGTTTGCTACCAATTGTGCATGTTTTTTGAATCCTTTACCACACCAACTTCTGTGGAATCGATCCATCATTTGTTGAGGTGATATGTGTCCCCATGAATGAATTTGTTGAGCTAAGAAGGGCATTAGTGATTGCGGTGCGGCTGGTTTACAAGTTTGAACTTCTCTCCAAATTTCATCATCATACGGTTGAATACCTGATTCTAACCATTTCCATTTTTCTTCCTTTGTACAATCACTCTGCATTTCACGTAAATCATGTAATAAGGTGGTTACTCCCAATTTGTAAATGTGACTGGATTCCTGATGCCAATGAGAGGCACAAAGGGAGGCAGCTTCCCTTGCTGCTTGGTCCGCAAGAGCATTTCCTCTTGCTTCCATAGTGTCCTCATGAGTATGGGCTTTACATTTTAGAACTGATACTTCTTTGGGCAAGGTCATAGCTTCTAGAAGATCTCGTACTTCCTTTCCATTTCGGATAGGTGTACCTGCTGTTGTGAGAAATCCTCTTTTTCTCCACAGTTGGCCAAAATCATGTGCTACTCCAAAACCATATCTGGAGTCAGTATAGATGTTAGCAGTTTTATCTCTTGCCACATGACATGCTTCTGTAAGTGCCTTTAATTCGGCCTGCTGAGCTGATGTAGCTGGGGGCAAACTTCCTTCAGCTAATACTTCGTATGGGCTTGTGACTGCCCACCCAGCTTTCCTGATACCCTTGTCAATATAAGAGGAACCATCTGTGAATAGTATTAAATCTGGGTTCTGTAGTGGCTCTTCTTCTACTAAGCGTACTTCTTCCATTTCCTCTATTATTTTCACACAGTCATGCACTTCTCTCTCTCCCTCCCCTTGTTCCTCGGGAAGCGGGAGCAAGGACGATGGGTTTACAGGACTGGCTTTGTGAAAATATAGGTTGGGAGCTTCCAAAACTGCTGTCCATCTAGTCCATCTAGCTGATGTAACTTGTGACACTCTGTTCATGGATAGTAGAGAATGGACTGAATGTGGACATTTAATGATTAACTTTTGGTCTAGAACAAGTCCAGATGTAATCATTACAGCTCGACATGTAGCTTCCATGGCTCGTAAGCAACTGCCAAATGCTAGTGCCACATTGTCAAGTTTAAGGGAATAGTACCCAACTGGTCTTAACTGATCACCATGTTCTTGAGCTAGTACTGCAGTCATGTAACCATCTCTTTCATGAACAAACATGGTAAAAGGTTTTCCGTTGTTTGGAATACCTAAGGCTGGCGCTGAACACAGGACCTTTTTCAAATTCAGAAATGATTGTTTTTGTTCAGAATTGAGTTTAACTCGATCTTTTGATTTTCTGTTTCCTTTTAGAAGATCATTCAATGGCTGGCATAACTGAGTATAAGAATCAATCCAATTTCTGTTAAAATTACAGAGTCCCAAGAAAGATCTGACTTCCTGTACAGTTGAGGGTTCTTTAGCTGCTTTGATGGCAGCTGTTCTGTCCTGAGTAAGTTCCCTTTTGCCTTTGGAAATTTTCTGTCCCAAGTAAACAACTTCTTCCTGGGTAATTTGTGCTTTTGCAAAGCTAGCTTTGTGACCATTTGCACTGAGGTGGTTCAAGACCACCTGTAAGTCCTTTTCATGGTCATCTTTATTGATGGAGGCTAACAGAACATCATCTACATACTGAATAATGGTTGAAGGCAGATCAGGCAGTTCCCTGATGTGATTCTGCAGAGCCATGTGGTAAACAGTTGGGCTATTGTGAAAACCTTGCGGTAGTCTAGTCCATGTGTACTGTTGCTGATTAACTGTAAAAGCAAACCATGGTTGTACTTGTTTAGCTAATGGTATTGACCAGAAGCCATTTGCCATATCAATGACTGAAAACCACTGAAGGTCAGGAGTTAAAGAGTTAAAAATTGTAGACGGATCTGCCACTAAAGGAGCTTTTCTGACAATGAATTGATTTGCCTTTCTGTAGTCAATAGTAAGGCGCCATGTACCATTAGCCTTTTTCACAGGCCATACAGGGCTGTTTGATGAACTGTGAATACGCACTAAAATATCCCTTTCTTCAAGTTGTTTTATTATAGGTAGAATACCTTGAATTGACGTTTTGCTAATGGGGTATTGTTTGGTACAAGGTGGAGCTGATCCCATGAAAGTAACTGGTTCCATTTTCAAAAGACCACAATCATTTTTGTCAATCGCCCAAATTGGATGATGTTGTATTTCATCTTTTTTTATGTGTCTAATGGACCAGGTAATTTTCCCATTATTGAAATTAAGTGAAGAATTTAGTTGTGATAAGATGTCCATACCTAGAAGTGCTTGTGTTACCGGACCTACCCATATTGACGCTATCAGTTGATGTGGTCCAAATTCTAAGAGCAGGGGTATAGTCTTCCGAAGAGGGACAGAGTCTCCTCCTGCAGCCAAAGCTTCAATTTTCTCTGAAGTTAGGGGAAAGAAAGCAGCATTCTGTTCAGTAACACGGGTAAGTTCAGCTCCAGTATCAAATAGAAAATCGATATCAATACCTTCCACTCTTAATGAAATATATAATCCATCATTTTTCTGCTGCAAAAGTGCATGTAGAGAGAAATGGAGAGAATCATCAAGAGTGGGGTCTAGTCCTGGCAGCTAGAATAGAGGATTGTGTGCCAGGGGTAATCCATGAGGACCAGACGGGGTTCGTGAAGGGGCGGCAGCTCAACACGAACGTGCGGAGATTGCTGAATGTAATTATGATGCCGGCAGTGGAGGGGGAGGCTGAGATAGTGGTAGCGCTGGACGCGGAGAAGGCATTCGATAGGGTGGAGTGGGAGTACCTGTGGGAGACGTTGAAACGGTTTGGGTTTGGGGAAGGGTTTATTAAGTGGGTGAAGTTGCTCTACTCGGCCCCGACGGCGAGTGTAGTGACAAACGGGAGGAGGTCGGAGTATTTCGGGCTCCACCGAGGGACCAGGCAGGGATGTCCCCTATCCCCCCTACTTTTCGCACTGGCGATTGAACCGTTGGCGATGGCACTGAGGGGTTCAGGGGGGTGGAGAGGACTGACTAGGGGAGGGGAGGAACATCGAGTATCGCTGTATGCGGATGATCTACTGCTGTACGTGGCAGACCCAGAAGGGGGAATGCCGGAGATAATGGAACTATTAGCAGAGTTTGGGGACTTTTCGGGGTACAAATTAAATTTGGGCAAAAGCGAGGTTTTTGTGATACACCCGGGGGACCAGGGAGAGGGTATTGGGAGACTCCCCTTCAAGCGAGCAGGAAAGAGCTTTAGGTACTTAGGGGTGCAGGTGGCAAGGAACTGGGGGACCCTCCACAAGTTGAACTTTTCCAGGCTGGTGGAACAGATGGAGGAGGAGTTTAAGAGGTGGGACATGGTACCGTTGTCGCTGGCGGGGAGGGTGCAGTCAATCAAAATGACGGTCCTCCCAAGGTTCTTGTTTTTATTTCAGTGCTTGCCCATCTTCCTCCCTAGGGCCTTCTTCAAAAAGGTGACGAGTAGCATCATGAGCTACGTGTGGGCGCATGGCACCCCAAGGGTGAGGAGGGTCTTTTTGGAGCGGAGTAGGGACAGTGGAGGGCTGGCACTGCCCAATCTCTCGGGGTACTACTGGGCGGCAAATGTGTCAATGGTGCGCAAGTGGATGATGGAAGGGGAGGGGGCAGCTTGGAAACGAATGGAGAGGGCGTCCTGTGGCAACACAAGCCTGGGGGCCCTAGTAACGGCACCATGGCCGCTCCCCCCCACGAGGTACACCACGAGCCCGGTGGTGGCGGCCACCCTCAAGATATGGGGGCAGTGGAGGCGACATAGGGGTGAAATGGGAGGTCTGTTGGCGGCGCCAATAAGAGGGAACCATAGATTCATCCCGGGGAACATCGACGGGGGATTTCAGAGCTGGTACAGGGTGGGCATACGGCAGCTGAAGGACCTGTTTATAGAGGGGAGGTTTGCGAGCCTGGGAGGGCTGGAGGAGAAGTTTGAGCTCCCCCCGGGAAACATGTTCAGATATTTACAAGTGAAGGCATTTGCTAGGCGGCAGGTGGAGGGGTTTCCCCTGCTCCCCAGTAAGGGGGCGAGTGATAGGGTGCTCTCGGGGGTCTGGGTCGGAGGGGGGAAGATATCAGACATCTACAAGATAATGCAGGAGGCGGAAGCAGCATCGGGGGAGGAGCTGAAAGCCAAGTGGGAAGGGGAGCTGGGAGAGCAGATAGAAGACGGGACGTGGGCGGATGCACTGGAGAAGGTCAACTCTTCCTCCTCGTGTGCGAGACTGAGCCTCATTCAATTTAAGGTGCTGCATAGAGCTCACATGACGGGGACAAGGATGAGCCGGTTCTTTGGGGGTGAGGACAGGTGTGTCAGATGTCTGGGAAGCCCAGCGAACCATGTGCATATGTTCTGGGCATGTCCGGTGCTGGAAGGGTTCTGGAAGGGGGTGGCAAGGACGGTGTCGAAGGTGGTGGGGTCCAGGGTCAAACCAGGATGGGGGCTTGCGATCTTTGGGGTCGGGGTAGAACCGGGGGTACAGGAGGCTAGGGAGGCCGGAATACTGGCCTTTGCGTCCCTAGTGGCTCGACGAAGGATATTAATTCAATGGAAGGACGCGAGGCCTCCAAGCGTTGAAACTTGGATTAACGATATGGCTAGCTATATTCAGCTAGAAAGGATCAAATTTGCCCTGAGAGGGTCGGTACAGGGATTCGCCAGGCGGTGGCAACCTTTCCTTGACTTTTTAGATCAGAGATAGACGTTCGGGGTTGTGGCAGCAGCAACCCGGGGGGGGGGGGGGGAGGGGGGGAGGGGGGGAGGGGGGGGAGGGAGGGGGGGAGGGGAGGGGAGGGGGGGGCAGCAAGGGTCGTGGGGGGACACGCACGACTGTAACGCGGGCAAGCCTGCTCGCTGCTCATGTCTGAAACTGTAGGCTGCCTTGGTTGTTAAGGTTGCCGGGGGGGGGGGGGGGGGGGGGGAGGACTGGTGCGCGCGAGAGGGCGGGCGAGGGAGGGACATTTGCCTAGAGGGATTGTGTTGTAAATAATTTAAAAATTAGTAGGGGTAAATGTCTGTATGGAAAAACTCTTTCAATAAAAATTATTTAAAAAAAAAAAAAAAAAAAGAGTGGGGTCTAGCAGTTTTTTGAATTATCACACAGAGGACGTCTTTGAGCTGGAGGACAGCTGTTTAACATTTCATTCATAGCATTGTTATCATCGTGTAGAATCCTACGTGGGTACGGTTCGTCCCCATGTGGGTAAGATTTCTCCCTACATGGGTAAGATTCCTCCCTACGTGGATAAGGTTCCTCCCTACATGGATAAGGTTCTTCCCTACGTGGATAAGGTTCCTCCCCACATGGATAAGGTTGGGAGGTTTTAGAATCTCGGTACGTAAGTCTGGGTCTGTCTTGTTGGAACGTTACCCTAGGTGCATCTTGTTTGTGCGCATTACGTGGTTGACCACGAGGTGGAAATGTATTGTAGTGAAAGTTGTTTTCCTTGGAGCAGAGGAGGCTGAGGGGGGGACAGGATTGAGATGTAGAAAATTATAAGCCATGATGTGGAGATGCCGGTGTTGAAGTCTTACAACACCAGGTTAAAGTCCAACAGGTTGTTTTGAATCACTAGCTTTCAGAGCGCTGCCCCTTCCTTTTACCTGAGGAAGGAGCAGTGCTCTGAAAGCTAATGATTCGAAACAAACCTGCTGGACGTTAACCTGGTGTTGTCAGACTTCTTCCTAAAATTATGAGGGACATTGATACAGTAGACAGGAAGAAACCGATTTAAGGTGAGGGGCGGGAGGTTTAGAGGGGGTGTGAGGTAAAGCCTTTTTACCCAGAGGGTGGTGGGAGTTTGGAACTCGCTGCCTGAAAGGGGGGTGGAGGCAGAGACCCTCATAACGTTTCAGAAGCATTTAGATGGGCACTTGTGATCCCAGAGCAGACACGACTCTGGGCCCAGTGCTGGGAAATGGGATTAGAATAGTTAGGTGGCTGTTTTTGACCGGCACAGGCACGATAGACGGAAGAAGGAAATGAACTTGCCAATTACTAGCTGTTTGGGTAAGACAGCAGAATTCAGGGTTTAAGCCTGCAGGCTGCATGTGGCCTATCAGGAGTGTTGCCTGCGAGGCAGTGTTTAGGCCGTTGCCCACTCGCTGGGTTGGCGGACTCTACTGGCTTCTGTCTGTCTGTGGAGGTTTTTCCTGCCGGTTTGACTGAAGTGATTCACCCGTAAAGGGAGGGTGAGTGAAGTGAGGAGCGAGCTGATTGCTCACAACATTGACTGTGAGAGCCGTGCTGTGTGCTATCAAAGTGCCGCTATGGTTCAATTGGCCATCAAACACGTTCCAGACACACCAGGGCAGTGAGCAGAATGACCCTATCACAGGAGACTGTCCTGGTTACAACACCAGTGCATTGGGGAGTTTGCACTTTTTAAATGACTTCTCCTTCCGGGAATTTATTTTGTTTTTGCCATTTGAAGTTGGTGACAGTTCTACGTCAAGATGGCTGCAGGAAGTCAACCCACAAGTCATGTGGAAAACTGAGGGGAATATTGGGAATCAGTGCAATGAGGGATCAGCTGTGTAGCCTTACCAGACTATATAAGCAGAGCACCGAGTCCTGTTAAAAATGGAAGCTGTGGTGATCACAAGTTAACTAGATGCAATACAACTGAGCAAACACTAGAGGGGGCACGGGAGAGCCACATAAATAGACGGGGACAGGAAGTGAGGACACTTCACAGAGGGCAGAACTTGGAGCAGGACACACGCCAGCTAGGAACACTGAAGGTAGCCATAGGTAACAGCTCTGAAGAGAGAACGAACTCACAATAAAGCATCTTCTCCACATTTGAGACTACGAGCTTTATTAAGACACGAGTAACAACACAGAAGCCAACTTGGTAAATGTGAGGAAGGTGCCTTGGGTGAGTGAAGAATTTGCCGTGTGTTTGTCGCTGGCCTTGGATTCCATGAAAACCCCGATTTGGATTGAACTTTGGTCTGAATGAGAAGCCGCTCTGGTCAACTCACTTTCTTCGCCCATGTCCTTGCCTCTGCCTTAACCTCGCTGTTATACACTGGGGTGAGATTTCCCTGGGAAACGGGATAGACATCCTTGTTTAAAGGTATAAAGTTCGGCTCAAAGGTGAGCGAGGTGTGTATTTCCTTTCCTCTCAGTGTTTGCTGAGTATCGGAAGACCTCGAAGTAAATGTAATTTTTTTGTATTTGGACACCTGTGTGAGCTTCTGAACAGAGTAAAGTCCTCACCGCCCAACACAATCCCCAGCCCCTTGTCACATCACATTATCAATGATTTAAGCATTTTCTACAACTCGTCATGAAATATTCTGCGTGTTTTATAGATTTATAGAACCTGTCCACCCTATCTAATCCTCTGATCGTCTTGTATGCCTCAATTAAGTCACCTCTGAACCTTCTTCTCTCTAACGAAAACAACCTCAAGTCCTTCAGCCTTCCCTCATAAGATCCTCCCTCCATACCAGGCAACATCCTTGTAAATCTCCTCTGCGCCCGTTCCAAAGCTTCCACATCCTTCATATAATGCGGCGACCAGAACTGTATGCAATACTCCAAATGCGGCTGTACCAGAGTTTTGTACAACTGCAACATGACCTCATGGCTCCCAAACTCAATCCCTCTACCAATAAAAGCTAACACACCGTACGCCTTCTTAACAACCCTCTCAACCTGGGTGGCAACTTACAGGGATCTATGTACATGGACACCGATATCTCTCTGCTCGTCCACACTACCAAGAATCAGTCTTCCTTCCAAAATGAATCACCTCACACTTTTCTGCATTAAACTCCATTTGCCACCTGTCAGCCCAGCTCTACAGCTTATCTATGTCCCTCTGTAACTTGTAACATCCTTCCGCACTGTCCACAACTCCACCGACTTTAGTGTCATCTGCAAATTTACTCACCCAACCTTCTACGCCCTCCTCCAGGTCATTTTAAATATATTTAATCTTAATGATGGGGTCAGGGTTAGTGAATAATCCCGGTTTCAACCTTGCGACCACTGAGATGAAGGAGGGAGGGACAGTCATGCAGTCCAGGTTGCCCATCACCAATTTAAGACATTCACTGTAACAGACTAAATGCACTACGTATTGACTAAACACTATTTTTGTAAACAAATTTATACCTCAAACAACAGAACAGAACTTTTAATAGCAAGGAAGCTCACAACCAGGTATACATGACACTGGTCTTTACATTCCTCCAAAATCAATCCAGGATGATCCTTCAGCCCCCGAGCAGATTTACTTCCGACCATTTTCTTTCCCAAACTGAAAACATTTAACTCCAGAACTGTCTTTCACGATATGAGTGTTCCCGGAGACTTCTCTCTCTGTCTCTCCAACTAAAGTTAGACAAATCCTCCAACCTTGTTTAAACTCCTCATGAATTTGGGGCGAGATTCTCTTTCTAGCCAGCCCGGTTTTTTGGTGTGGCATGCTCCCGCCGGCAGCAGGATTCCCGGTTCCCGCAGCCGGTCAATGGGGTTTCCCACTGTGGCCGCCCCACGCCGTTGGGAAATGCACAGATGTGGGTGCGCTGCCAATGGGCAGGAGGATCCCACCGACGGAGAATCCTGAAGTCGGTCTTTCTGGTCCCAGCACCAACTCACACCTTCATTCCTGTACCTTGAGTCACCTCTCGCTGCCCTCTCTCTCTCTCTTTCTCTCTCTCTCTCCCCTGGATCCTGGAAGTCTAACCTTGACTGACTTTTATGGGATATCTTAGAAACACCTTCCAATCTGTAACGAAACTGAAACCTCTACGTTAATCTGAAGTCCGGAACTCCACTTCTTGGTGAACCAGAGTACTCAAGAGCGATGGTCTCCCAGGGAGCAGGACACGGAGAGGTGGGTCCGTGAGAAGGTCCTAAACCAGTGAGTTGGACAGAAAGGATTGACAGATCAGTCATGATCTTATTGATTGGCTGAGCAGATCCGATGGGCTGAATGGCCCTACTTCTGCTCCTACATCTTACGGAAGGAGAGGTCCCAGAAGAAATTCACAGGCAGGGACAAAGACCGGGATCAGAGATAGATCCCATCGAGTCAAGATAGACAGGGCCAGAGAAAAAGGCCCTAAATTTATTTTTCCAAAGAGTTGACAAACTTGAAGCAAAGTAGGTTTAATTGAAGTCTGAAGGCCCGAGAGGGCAGCAGAAAGGTTGGTGATTCTGTGCTCTGGCTTCGAGGGACAAAGGGCCTTTTTGGGGAGCAGTCATAGTCTGCT
Organism: Scyliorhinus canicula; assembly: GCF_902713615.1. NCBI lineage: Eukaryota > Metazoa > Chordata > Chondrichthyes > Carcharhiniformes > Scyliorhinidae > Scyliorhinus > Scyliorhinus canicula. Next base: position 23,302,562 of record NC_052171.1, on the reverse strand, counting down.
TGGAAGGTGCAGCTTGAGTTTACTTTGAGATCTAGAGGAAAGGAGTCTCTGAAGAAGAGATTGAAACCCTGGAGGTGGATCTTTGTTGAAGCCGTTTGGGTGGGATAGCACCATCTGGGAGGGAATCCAAGGTGATGGGCGGAATTTACTGGCTGTTTACGGCAGCAACATATTCCAGTTCCACCAACGGCACACCCCCACCTTGGGTTTCCTCGTGACGAGAGGTGCATTCAATGGGAAATCCCGTTGACAACAGTGGGACCTAAGATACCGCTGCCAGGCCGCCTCTGCCGCTGAAAATGACGTGGCGGGTTGCTCGGTAAATCCCATCCAATACCTTCAAACAAGGAGATTGGAAACCTTTGTGAGAAAGGCACTGCTATTGAGATTGGTTGGTTCAAAATGTGGGTGGGAGGTGAGAAATCCATGGAATCTGCATTGGTCACATTTGTCACTTACCTTAGAGTGTCGTGTGTCTGACTACAGTTTGCCTGTTAATTTATATGAACCTCATACCAGACAAATATATTTTGTGTGTGTCTGCAAAGATATGGCTGGGGTGAAAGAATAGTGAATATTTGAATAATTTCTTGGGTCTGTATTGAGATCTTGTCAACCTTTTTGTCTGGGGTAATATAGATTTTTTTTTTTTCTTGTTTAATATTTGATTATTTCTATTGAAAGTCCATCAGTCTCTTATGAATTTGTTCAGTAACTTCCTCCAGTTTCTAAAAAGAGTTAGGGAATCTATCAAGTCATGTTTCACTGTGGGATCTGACTTGTCCAGCATTAACATCAGCTGGGATCATAGCAGCTCTCAAAGTCCATCTCCATGGCAACATGAATCACATGAGCCTTGTATCCAGGTAGAAATACCCTTGAGACCCCCATTCTATCTTGGAAGTAAATAGACAGGATAAAGCACAAATATTTACAACCCAACACTTTCTGAGACTTTGGAGACTCACAGTTTATCCACTGTTTGTGCACAGACTTGTGCCATTGTCTCTCGGGGTAAACATCTTACACCTTCTTCCCAATTAAATTGCTTCCTTTAATCTCTAACAACCAGACCACCCTGGCTTGATGACAGGCAGACGACACAATCTTATCAACATCCTAACTCTTTCGTTCATGAAATGTTGAAGATTGCGGGGTAATTGTTTCTTTTTGGATCAGGTGAAGGCGTGAGTTCATCTGATTAACTTGCCAGAAATATATCCAACCAGGGACTCACTTGCACCTGGCCATCGAGGCGGGGCTGAGGTGTCTGCTGGGTAACCTCCCGACCCCAAGCCTGCTTGGTAGTCTGGCGAGAGGGTGGAATACTGTGTTGGAATGGTATATTCACCTGAAGCTGCCTCCCAAATCCAGCACCGCCTCTTCCTGGCTCCCACAGTTCACACATGACTTCCTAAGTGACTGTGGTTAACTGAACCCTCTCATCCCACTCAAACTGATTCATATCCATCGAATGGAGCAGACTTTTCTTCACTCCTGTTTTATGCGGTATTTTCGACCCCGCAGTTTCCGACCAACGTGGGGGGCAATCGGCCTTCAATTCCGGGACCCTGCTATAGAGTTGACAATGCAACATGTCTCGGCTTTAACCGGCAGGTCCATGGTTTCTAATCACTGGCGTCCCAAAGCCAAGTGACTCCAGTCCAGTAATTCGTGGGAATTCTGAGAAGCTATCCCTGGTGAACGAAGTGATAGCCTCTGTGCCGAGGTTAAAACTTTCTCGAGCTGTGTCACAGCTGCCCACTGGGGGGTTCGGTATCAAAGCTGAATTTATGAGTGGGATGGATGAGAGTTAATACGATGCCAGACCAGACCCCAACAGTGGCTCCGATACTGGACCCAAATCCCACCTTTTAGTTTATTTTCTCAGACTGCGCGGGAAGAATGATTTGCCCCAGGAGAGATTGCAGTAAAAAAATAGGGATTGGGTATTTCCAAAAGAGAATTTTATTATGAATACAATATTAAACTCTATAACTTCACACCCAAAAATAACACTTTACAATTAACCCTTAACACAGCAATGCAATTTCCCATTAAACAACAAGAAAACAAACATACAGCTCTCAATCAATAATAAAATCAGCATGGTAGAGAATAATACTTGCTTTATAAAACAGATTTGACTCTGGTTGGAACCCCTTCAGACTCTGGCTGATTATCTTCAAATAGTTGCCTCGACTGGATTGTTTCAGTCGCTTCCTTGTCTTCAGACAACACTACTATGCTTTAAAATACTATTACTCTTTTGTTTTTAAACTCTCTTACTAGGAAAGAAAATTGCATTTACAAGACAAGAGTTGCCATATCAGACTTCCAAAAGCTTTTTCTTCAAAACTGCCTCTCGCCACAGCTTCTCAACATGTCTCTCTGCCTTCCCTGGCTCCACCCAGCAATAACCTCATCTCCCCAAGCTGAAAAACAAATGACCTCTGCAGGCTGCAAAGCTCATTAACTCCCCAGGGACTTGTCGATTTGCAGGATTGAGGGAGCTGGAAGCGAAGTATGGGCTGGAGCAGGGAGAAGTGTTTAGATATATGCAGGTTCGGGACTTTGCCAGGAAGGAGATAGAGTTTCCCGGAGGAACCAGTTTCCACATTGTTGGAGGAGGTGCTGACGACAAGGGGAATGGAGAAGGGGTAGTGTCAGCGGTATACGGAGCTCTGTTGGAAAAGGATAAGGCACCACTGGAGGGGATCAAAGCGAAGTGGGAGGAAGAGTTGGGAGAGGTTATAGAGGAGGGGGTCTGGTGTGAGGTGTTCCAGAGAGTGAATGCCTCCACCTCGTGTGCGAGGTTGGGGCTGATACAGCTGAAGGTGGTGTACAGGGTGCACCTCATGAGGGCGAGGATGAGCCGATTCTTTGAAGGGGTAGAAGATGTGTGTGAGCGTTGCAGGGGCCCCCCGTTAATCACATTCATATGTTTTGGTCCTGTCCAAAGCTAGGGGAGTACTGGAAGGAGGTTTTTAGGGTAATTTCCAAGGTGGTGCATGTGAAGCTGAACCTGGGTCCCCAGAGGCCATATTCGGGGTGTCGGACCAGCCGGGGTTGGAAACGGGTAAGGAGGCAGATGTTGTAGCCTTCGCCTCGTTGATTGCCCGACGGCAGATCCTGCTGGGATGGAGAGCGGCCTCTCCACCCTGTGCCCTGGCGTGGCGAGGAGACCTGTTGGAATACTTGACCCTTGAGAAGGTTAAGTTAGAACTGAGGGGAAGCTCGGAGGGATTCTACAAGTCATGGGCACTATTTATTATGCACTTTCAAGAACTGGATAACATCGAACATTAGTTGGAGGGGGATGAGTGGGTGGGTTGTGGGGGAGGGGGGCTATGGGTATGGGTAATCCCTGATTCCTTTTTTCTTTGTCATTTGTTTATGTTAACATGCGGGCTGAAGTCTGGGGGGTAGGTGGGAGGATGGAACCGTTGTTATTGTTATGGGGTTTGAGATACTTGTTGTTGGTTATTGTTTGTTGTTGGTGGGTGTAAATTCGGGAGAAAAATTGTGAAAAAGGAGAATAAAAATATTCCAAAAAACTCCCAGGGACTCTCCCAGTCAAACCACAGTCCATTATCCCAGACCGAAAAACACATTCCTTTGTCAATTTCACTTTCTGGCTGCTAAAAGCACCCAGACCCTGCAAAACAGAATTATTACTTTTTAAAAACATGCCCACTGCAGTCAAACACACTTTAACCCCAGGCTCTCAACCCTCAATATGCCCACTATTTGGAACCCAATGTCTTCCAGTCGTCACACAGTCCAATGGATAATTTTTCCAGGCTACTATTTTGCGACATGCTCCGGCCACATCAGGGATACAATGATTTTACAGGAAAGATTTTTTTCAGGAACAGTAATGGGAAACAGCTTGTTGACAAAGAAAGCCCAGTCTGTTGTGAGCTTTGTTGGCATTGAATGTGTTTAGTTCAAGTCTCATAATGTTCCTCGTTTCTCGGAGTTTTCATTTGGATGAGTTTCAAAAGGATATTTTTGTTCTTTGTCTGTAAAGATTCATTCCAGCCCCAGAGGTTACGACCTCTGTGCTTCGGAAGGAAGATTAGGAACGGGCGACGACCCCTCAAAGCTATTCGACTGTCTAGTGCAGCGCTGAGCTCTATCTCATTTTTTTCAGCCATTTCTCTTCACATCTGAACCCAAGAAAATCTCTTGATCCCAGTTTTCAAGCTGTTTTTAACCAGCAGGAATACAGCGACAGTGCCCCCGTTTACCACCTCGTGGCATATTCACCTGAGTCAACGCGACTTCAACAGCCTCACAAGAGATTCAGTGAAAATAGGGCAAGTGTGAAATGAAAGAACTCCCTTTCACCACCTCGCTTTTCCAAAGCCAACCCTTCGAGGTGCAGTTACTGTCGTCATGGCAATCAGTGTGCAGCAAGTTCCCACCAACAACTACATCCTAATGAAGTTCCTGGGGGTCACCATCACCAAACAGTCTGTCCTGGTCCATTCACGTTGATGCAACAGTCAAGAAAGCCCAACAACGTCTCTACTTCCTACGGAAGCTAGAGAAATTTGGCATGTCTGTAACAACTCTCTCAAACTTCTGCAGATGTGCCACAGAGAGCATCCTATCCGGGTGCTTCACAGCTTGGTATGGCAACTGCTCGGCCCAAGTAAGCAAGAATCTGCAGAGTGTGGTGAACTCAGCCCAATGCATCACACAAGCTTGCCATCCTCCCATTGATTCTGTCTACACCTCCCGCTGCCTCAGGAAGGCAGACAGCATTGTCAGAGACCCCTCCCACCCAGGCATTGCCTTCTTCCAGACCCTTCCATCAGGCAGAAGGTACAGAAGTCTGAAGACTCGCACATCCAGACACAGGAACAGCTTCTTCCCCACAGCTACTAGACTCCTCAACGACTCCCCCTCAGATTGATCTGTTCCCTGTAAGAACACTATTCACTGGGGGAGGGGGGCTGTGTATATTAAGGAGGACTATGAGTAATCCCAGATTCCTTTTTGTCATTTGTTTATGTTAACATGCGGGCTGATGTTTGGGAGTTGGTGGGAGGATGGGATCGTTGTTATTGTTATGGGGATTGACATATTTGTTGCTGATTATTGTTTATTGTTGGTGGGTGTAAATTCGGGAGAAAATGTGAAAATGGAGAATAAAAATATTAAAAATAAAAAGAGCACTATTCACGATGCCCTATGCTGCTCTTGCTCATGTATTTGCTTTGTTTGGCCCCGTGTTCTGCACTGTAACCAATCACTTTGTCGATGTACCATTTGTCAATGTTCTCTGATTATTCTTGTGTCTGCTATGTCCGTACTGTGTACGTTCCCTCGGCCGCAGAAAAATACTTTTCACTGTACTTCAGTACGTGTGACAATAAATCAAATCAAACCAAATTATCTGAGGGTTTTTCACTGTTGCTGGCTGCCAGATGAAGATTGAACCCAGGACGTCAGGGAGACCCCTCCCCTGGTGATATGGCACCGACTAAAACACTAGAGGGTGCAGTACTGCCCCTCCGGCAATCCAGTGCTCCCTCAGACTGAGGACTAGAGACGCAGTCCATCCAACTAAAGAATGGTAAATCCCCACCCCACGACCTGGTCTGGAGAAGGCCATTCTGAAATGCTTTGTGGGTGAAGAGACTTGTTGCACAGCCCCGCTAGCGAGGTGACTGCTCATCTGGCAGTATTCAGGGCAGACGACCTGTCTCAGCGCCACCCCCTCCTGGCGATCGGCGGTGCTGCAGCTCCAACTCCACCAGCCTCCAATCAGCTGGAAATTTGAAATGAGAAGTTGACCGTTCCGGGACACAGTAACACCGGCTTTAGGTGAGCTCCCTCCCGTTCTATTTACTTCTGCCTTTCTCAAATAATTATCCAGGTTCCCCTTCATGTGTCTGGTGCTATTTATTTCAGTACAGACCCTCTGACCCTCGTGCGGGACAACCCCCACAGACCTCCCCCCTCCTCCACTGAACACCTAACAGTACAGGATAAACAGCCACCATCTCCATTAAAACCTCTCAATTGCCCCCCCTCATGGTGTACTTAACTCCCTCGAGATATAAAAATTCCAATAAGACCCTCCCACGCTGAGGCACTGGGTGGAGAGGCTGCCCTCCACCCCATCAGCCCCCGCCTTCGAGCAATCAGCAAGGTGAAGGCCGGAACGTCGGCCCCCACCCCAGTCTGCAGCTCCGAGGTCCGCCGCCCCAAACATGACCCTAAGGGCTTCCTGTCAATTTGTAGGAGCCCCGACATGGTGCTAAAGGAGACCCAGAGCCCACGAGCCGAGGACGGCCAGAGCGTGTGGACGTGGTTAGCTGGGTCCTTCCCCCACCCCTCACTCATCCTCAACCCCCGCAAACAACCTGTTCATCCTGGACTTGGTCAAATGGGCCCTGTGCACCAACCCTAACCTCGCACGTGATGATGTAGCGTTCACTGTCCACATGGCTTCGCTCCACACCCCATCCTCCAGCTCCCCCAGCTCCTCCTCCCATTTAACCCTCTCCATCGACACTGCGGCCTCCTCCATAATCCTACACTCAATCCCAGACGTCCCCTCCACCCCTGCCAGTGACGGGACCCTCTGCACCAACGAGGACGGTGGCACCACCGGGATTATTGGAAACTCCAGGCTCCTTCAACTCCTCCAGGCTCCCAAATCTCCCCCACCCCCAAAACCAGCTCCTCACCCACCCCTCCCCCCCCCCCCCCTGCCCCGGATCCCCACGAATACCACATCTGTGCCTGAGCCTGGCATCGGCCATCAACCCCTCCCTCGCCTGGCATCGCCCCCCCCGAACCCCACCCCTCCCACGACTGGCATCCCCCCCAAACCCCATCCCGCCCACGACTGGCATCACCCCCTCCCCGCCTGGCATCGCCCCCCGAACCCCACCCCTCCCAGCCTGGCATTGCCCCCGCCCCCACCTGGAGCCCCTCCCCCGCCTGGCATCGCCCCCCCGAACCCCACCCCTCCCCCGCCTGGCATCCCCCAAACCCCACTCCTCCCACGACTGGCATCCCCCCCAAACCCCATCCCGCCCACGACTGGCATCACCCCCCCCCCGCCTGGCATCGCCCCCCGAACCCCACCCCTCCCAGCCTGGCATTGCCCCCGCCCCCACCTGGAGCCCCTCCCCCGCCTGGCATCGCCCCCCCGAACCCCACCCCTCCCCCGCCTGGCATCCCCCAAACCCCACTCCTCCCACGACTGGCATCCCCCCCAAACCCCATCCCGCCCACGACTGGCATCACCCCCTCCCCGCCTGGCATCCCCCCAAACACCACCCCTCCCCCACTGGGCATTGCCCCCTCCCCCACCTGGAGCCCCCTCCCCCCACCTGGAGCCCCTCCCCCCACCTGGAGCCCCTCCCCTGCCTGGCATCGCCCTGCTCAGCCCCTCCCCCACACCAACCACTCCCCCCCCCCCCCCCCCCCCGCCTCCTGCCCCTCCCCTGAGCAGCTGCCAATCAACCCGGGGATCCGCCCCCTCACTCCTGTCGCGCTCTGATTGGTTCAGGTGCCTTCGGGCCGAATTGTTTGAATCCGGTTCCCGTGCTCTGATTGGCAGCTGTCGCCCGGCGCTGTGATTGGTCCACCCGGTCGGTGCGGCGCTGTGATTGGTCCGGGAGGGTTGGCGCTGTGATTGTCCCGAGAGGAGCGGTGCTCTGATTGGTCCGAGCGGAGCGGTGATTGGTTGGGGCCAAGCGGGGCTGTGATTGGCCAGTTCTGGAGGAGCGGCATTGTGATTGGTCCGATCGAAGAGGCGCTGTGATTGGTCTAGACCGAGCGGCGTTTTGATTGGCCTCGGCAGTGAGCTGTGATTGGTCCGGGCTCGGCGGTTGCGTGATTGGTCCGGCCGGGGCAGAGCGGCGAAACGGTTGGTCCAGGCCGAGCGTGGGCTGCGATTGGTCCAGGCCGAGCGGGGCTCTGATTGGTGGGTGAGGATGGCGGTGGATGTGGGCCGCAGTCTCCGGAGCGTCAGCGAGAAAATCCGGGGCGCAGCGGCCAGGAGACCGGCGGTGAGGCCGAGGCCCGGGGGAGCCCGGGAGAGGGGGGAGGCCGAGCCCCGCCCGGGGGAGGGAGACCCGGGGGGCGGGGGGCACCGAGCCGGCGGGCCGAGTGGCACCGAGCCGGCGGGCCGAGTGGCCGCCCTCTCAGCCGGGGATAGACTGGAGCTGAGGGGCCGAATGGCCTCCCCTCCCCATGGGGAGAGTGCGTGCGAGGAGGGAGGTGTGATGTGTGTTATTCTCTCTAACCCTCTCTCTGTGTCCCTCAGGCTGAGGGGCCGAATGGCCTTCCCTCCCCGTGGGCGAGTGCGTGCAAGGAGGGAGGTGTGATGTGTGTTATTCTCTCTAACCCTCTCTGTCCCTCAGGCTTAGAGGCTGAATGGCCTCCCCTCCCCATGGGGAGAGTGCGTGCGAGGAGGGAGGTGTGATGTGTGTTATTCTCTCTAACCCTCTCTCTGTGTCCCTCAGGCTGAGGGGCCGAATGGCCTTCCCTCCCCATGTGGGGCGAGTGCGTGCGAGGAGGGAGGTGTGATGTGTGTTATTCTCTCTAACCCTCTCTCTGTGTCCCTCAGGCTCTCCCTGACATCTCCCCTCGCCTCGTCGCTGTGGGTAAAACCAAGCCGCCAGCCCTGCTGATCGAAGCTTACCGCCATGGCCAGCGGCACTTTGGGGAAAATTACGTGAGTATCCGGCCCTTTCCCTCCTCTCCCGAGAAGGAGCAGCGGAGCTGTGGAGTTGGCGCACCCACGGTTCTCAATCGCACAATGCAGGAGGAGGCCATTCAGCCCATCGAGTCAGCACTGACCCTCAAAGAGCACTCGGCCCAGGGCCACTTCTCCGCCCTATCCCAGTAACGCCACACAATGACACAAAGGGGTAATTTAGCATGGCCAATCCACCTAACCTGTGCATCTTTGGACTTGTGGGAGGATACCGGAGCACCGGGTGGATACCCACGCACACACGGGGAGGACGTGCAGACTCCGCACAGACAGTGACCCAACTGGGAATCGAACCCGGGAACCTGGAGCTGTGAGACAGCAGTGCTAACCACTGTGCCACCCCACAAGAAATGCATTCATGTGGGAAATGTCTCTTCTCGGTTAACACAAAGCTCCGCTTAACAAATTAGTGGGGCCCCCCCCTTCCCGGCCATAATTAGCACAATTCAGTGTCGTTTGTTAACTGCCTTACGAATGGATAGCAGTTTTTGTATTTTTACAAAATTTTTACATTGGGGGCAGCAGGGTAGCATGGTGGTTAGCATCAATGCTTCACAGCTCCAGGGTCCCAGGTTCGATTCCCGGCTGGGTCACTGTCTGTGTGGAGTCTGCACGTCCTCCCCGTGTGTGCGTGGGTTTCCTCCGGGTGCTCCGGTTTCCTCCCACAGTCCAAAGATGTGCGGGTTAGGTGGATTGGCCATGCTAAATTGCCCGTAGTGTCCTAAAAAAAGTAAGGTTAATGGGGGGGGGGGGGGGGGGGGGGGGGTTGTTGGGTTACGGGTATAGGGTGGATACGTGGGTTTGAGTAGGGTGATCATGGCTCGGCACAACATCGAGGGCCGAAGGGCCTGTTCTGTGCTGTACTGTTCTATGTTCTATGTACAGTAAGAAGTTTTACAACATCAGGTTAAAGTCCAACAGGTTTGTCCTATTAGACTTTAACCTGATGTTGTAAGTATCTTACTGTGCCCACCCCAATCCAATGCCAGCATCTCCACATCATTTATATATTTAAGCAAAGTGACAAGCTTTCAAACTTAATTATCTATAATTTGAATAATTAAACCAAACCGTGATCTGCCGAATACGGTAATTGTATTAAATATTTAACGGTTGCACTCCTGAATCTCGCAGTTTATTTGGGTTCAGGATCTATCCGTGACCAGTTTGTACTGAGAGGGGAGTTGAGAATATCTGAGGCTCTTGCTCTCTGGCCTGGAGATCGGAGAGATGCTTGACGGGAGTCAGAGTAAATTGGTGGTGGTGACGGGCCGCCTTAAACTGCTGCTGGCAAAGTGGCTCCCCTTCTGCTGTGGGGGAATAATAAAAACCCATGTCAGGCGGTGTCTGTGGAGAGGAACAGTTAACATTTCAGGGTGAAGGCCCTGCATCAGAACTGATAAAAGATGGGAATGTCAAGAGTTTTTAAGCCATGGGAAGGGACAGGAAGAACAAAGGGTAAGCGTGTGTGATAGAATGAAGGCCAAGAACGATTAAATAACAAAAAATTTCCCGATGCAAAATGTTTTTTTCCAGCGTTTCAGCTTCGGGTTCCCAGAACCCGCTACATTTTGCTTTGGTTTTCATGTTCATAGATTTAATAGAATTTACAGTGCAGAAGGAGGCCATTCGGCCCATCGAATCTGCACCGGCTCTAGGAAAGAGCACCCTACCCAAGGTCAACACCTCCACCCTATCCCCATAACCCAGTCACCCCACCCAACACTAAGGGCAATTTTGGACACTAAGTGCAATTTATCACGGCCAATTCACCTAACCTGCACATCTTTGGACTGTGGGAGGAACCCGGAGGAAACCCAGGCACACACGGGGAGAAGGTGCAAACTCCACACAGTGACCCAAGCCGGGAATCGAACCTGGGACCCTGGAACTATGAAGCAATTGCACTAACCACTGTGTTACCGTGCTCCCCGGTCTGCCTGTTGGGGATCTGCCGTCTCTGTCCAATTTCGGTCCGGGTCCAAGTGTGTGACTTTGGAGGGAACTTGGGAGTTGGTGATGTTCCCAATGCATCTGCTGCCTGTGGCCTTCTAGGTGGGAGAGGGAGTGGATGGGCAAAGAGTTAGCTGCTGTGTCCTGGCTGCTGTCGAGCTTCATGATGATCTCTGTTCAAACCTGCTTTTCATGTTCACAGGTGCAAGAGCTGGTGGAGAAAGCCTCTGACAGTCAGGTACAGTAAATCCGTTCTTAGTCACTCTCCAGGCATTGGCGTACCCCGTTTGTTTCATCCCCAGCAACCCAGTTCCCCCCTTGCTCCCCCACCCACCCTGGTCAGCATATCGTTTTCCCACTCTTTGGCTAATTGCGTTGACAGCAGAGCAGTGCACAAACTTGAGATATTTCTGCTCAACACAGTTTCACTGTGGTGGTACGGGGTGGGGGAGACGGTGTTTGGCCACAAACCTATCTGGTTTGGGAGGGACGGGGGCAGAAATATCAGATCATTCATGTGGTGTGGTGCAGAAACTGAAAATCCCCACCCCCCCCACCCCAAAACCCCCTGGGATCTCAAGTCTAGAGCAAGAGCTCATCCCAACATCCCCGATCAACATTACAAAGTCTCCCCAGATCTTGGCATGTATTTCGATATGCTAACGTTTGTAATTGAAAAGAATAATTTGGTATGTGGGCATGGTTGGCATTGTTCAATGCCCACCCCTAAATGCTGATGGGAATCTGGCGGTAAGTTGTCTTATTGAAGCACTGCCGTGCACGGTGAAGGTGCTCTCGCTGTGTCGGTTCGGGAAGGAGTTCTGGGATTTTTACCCCACGACAGTGGAGGGAAAACTGACATTTCCAAATGAGGATGTTGTTAATGTCCGCTTACTTCCCTCGGTCTTCTCGGCGGTTCAGGAATATTTGATGTACAAAGCCGCTGCCCTGGTCAGTTTATCGAAACCCCTCTATCTCTTTCTGGTTACAGATTCTCTCCACTTGCCCCGACATCAAGTGGCACTTCATTGGGCACTTGCAAAAGAACAATGTCAACAAGCTGATGGGTAATGGTCCAGCAGCGCAGCACAAAGCACCACTCGCTCGGGAAACACAGCAGCTGATTTAGACACACAGCGACACTCCCACCCACACACACAGCGACACTCCCACCCACACACACAGCGACACTCCCCACCCACACACACAGCGACACTCCCACCCACACACACAGCGACACTCCCCACCCACACACACAGCGACACTCCCACCCACACACACACCGACACTCCCACCCACACACACAGCGACACTCCCACCCACACACACAGCGACACCCCCACCCACACACACAGCGACACTCCCCCACCCACACACACAGTGACACTCCCACCCACACACACACACAGCGACACTCCCACCCACACACACAGCGACACTCCCACCCACACACACAGCGACACTCCCACCCACACACACAGCGACACCCCCACCCACACACACAGCGACACCCCCACCCACACACACAGCGACACTCCCACCCACACACACAGCGACACTCCCACCCACGCACACAGCGACACTCCCACCCACACACACAGCGACACTCCCACCCACACACACAGCGACACTCCCCCACCCACACACACAGTGACACTCCCACCCCAACACACAGCGACACTCCCACCCACACACACAGCGACACTCCCACCCACCCACACACACAGCGACACTCCCCCACCCACACACACAGCGACACTCACTCCCACCCACACACACACACAGCGACACTCCCACCCACACACACAGCGACACTCCCACCCACACACACAGCGACACTCCCACCCACACACACAGCGACACTCCCACCCACACACACAGCGACACTCCCACCCACACACACACCGACACTCCCACCCACACACACAGCGACACTCCCACCCACACACACAGCGACACCCCCACCCACACACACAGCGACACTCCCCCACCCACACACACAGTGACACTCCCACCCACACACACACACAGCGACACTCCCACCCACACACACAGCGACACTCCCACCCACACACACAGCGACACTCCCACCCACACACACAGCGACACCCCCACCCACACACACAGCGACACCCCCACCCACACACACAGCGACACTCCCACCCACACACACAGCGACACTCCCACCCACACACACAGCGACACTCCCACCCACACACACAGCGACACTCCCACCCACACACACAGCGACACCCCCACCCACACACACAGCGACACTCCCACCCACACACACAGCGACACTCCCCACCCACACACACAGCGACACTCCCCCACCCACACACACAGCGACACTCCCCACCCACACACACAGCGACACTCCCACCCACACACACACAGCGACACTCCCACCCACACACACTGCGACACTCCCACCCCCACACACTGCGACACTCCCACCCACACACACAGCGACACTCCCACCCACACACACAGCGACACTCCCACCCACACACACAGCGACACTCCCACCCACACACACAGCGACACTCCCACCCACACACACAGCGACACTCCCACCCACACACACAGCGACACTCCCACCCACACACACAGCGACACTCCCACCCCCACACACAGCGACACTCCCACCCACACACACAGCGACACTCCCACCCACACACACAGCGACACTCCCACCCACACACACAGCGACACTCCCACCCACACACACAGCGACACCCCCAACAACACACACAGCGCCTGCTCCGTGACATTACTGAGCAGCTCCGTTTAATTTGTACAAGCAGTTAGGGGGAAATTGTGCAGCTTTCGTCACGAGCGAGCCTCACACTGCTACTGAGTGCAAAAATCTTTCCAAAAATCACTCTGTTGACAGTGTTATTTCTTCTCCTTTTTTTTTATATACATCTGCCTCGACAGTTGCCCCCAACCTGTTCATGATCGAGACCATCGACTCTATAAAACTAGCTGACAAGATCAACCTGTCCTGGCAGAAGAAGAAAACTTCACAGAAGCTGAAGGTCATGGTACAAGTCAACACCAGTGAAGAGGACAGTAAGTACGGGGTCACAATGAGTGACCAGGCTTGCAATCTCCCTGGAGAAAGGAAGGTGTGTGTGGGTCCTTTTTTCCCTCCGCTGTCTCAAACTTCCCACTGGCTCTTTGAGATTTGTCAGTGTTTGTTTGTGAAGTGGGGTCGAGTGTGCTTGCAGGGCCCTCCGAATGTTTAATTTCAGGAGAATTGAAAACTGCAGTTCTCGAAGCAAGGAAAGAACTTGTGTTTCTATAGCGCCCTTCCCGTCCTCAAGATGTCAGCAGTTCGCCGTCAATTCAGCCCCGTTTAGACAGTGTCGGGGGGGAACCAAGGTGGCTGCCGTGAGCACAGCGAGCTGCCACAAATAGCGGTGTGGTAATCATTTTCTGTGATATTAGTTGAAGGATAAGTGTGGCTCTGCCGTTCTTGGAGTAGGTCAACAGAGGAGATGTCGGGTTTCATACCTCATTGGTAATGGGTTGAAGGGTTATGGAGAACGGCCAAGATGGCATCAGCCATGATCGAATGGCGGAGCAGACTCGATGGGCCAAATGGCCTAATTCTGCTCCCAGATCTTACGAACCTATGAAGGTGTCAGGGTGTGACTTAAAGGAGGAGAGAGATGCGGAGAGGTTTTGGGGGGAATTTCAGACCTTGGGGTCCAATCAGCTGAAGGTGCAACTGCTAAAGATGGAGCAGTTGAAATGGGAGAGGCTGAAGAGGTCAGTATTATAGAACATAGAACAGTACAGCACAGAACAGGCCCTTCGGCCCTCGGTGTTGTGCCGAGCAATGATCACCCTACTTAAACCCACGTAACCCGTATACCCGTAACCCAACAATCCCCCCATTAACCTTACACTACGGGCAATTTAGCATGGCCAATCCACCTAACCCGCACATCTTTGGACTATGGGAGGAAACCAGAGCACCCGGAGTAAACCCACGCACACACGGGGAGGACGTGCAGACTCCGCACAGACAGTGACCCAGCCGGGAATCGAACCTGGGACCACTGGAGCTGTGAAGCATTGATGCTAACCACCATGCTACCGTGAGGCCCCCACGTATTGGACGAGTGTAGAAATGACCGGGTCGATCGGGGCTGGAGGACATTCCCACGATCGGCAGGGGTGAGGGAAATGAAGGTGAGAAGTGGAATGTTGGATTTGATGGTGCAGCTGATCGAGCACAGGGGGTGATGGGGAACAGGTTATGATACGGGTAGCACCACGTTGTGCAGGTGCAGGAACCGCCTTCCCATTGGCCTGATGGTATTTCTGTTTTGCTTCCTCAGGCAAGCACGGGCTGTCTGTGGAGGAGACGGTGGAGATGGTCAGGCACATCCTCAGCAGCTGTCCCAACCTGGAGTTTGTTGGGCTGATGACCATCGGGCGATACGGCTTCGACACGAGTCTGGGGCCCAATCCTGACTTCCAGGTAAATAAACCACCGACTTGCATTGACGTAGCGCCTCTGCAGCCTCAGGATAAAACCCCCTGGTCCGCATGGACTTCACTCTTGAGGTCTGGAAAGAAATGGCAAATGAGATAGTTGATGCGTTGGTTTTAATTTTCCCAAACGCCCTAGATCCAGGGAAGGTTCCATTAGAATGGAAAATACCAAATGTAACTCCTTTATTCTGAAAGGGAGGGAGACAGAGAGCAGGAAGCTACAGGCCAGTTTTGTGAACGGGAAATCCTGTTTAACCAATTAATGAGAGTTCTTTGAGGATATTGCGAGTGCGATGGAGAACAGGGAACAGTGGCTGCGGTACAGCTGGATTTCCAGATACGGCGAGTCTCGAACTAGAGGGTCACTGTTTAGAGGGATTGCTATGTAAAACAGTTGAGAAAAACATTTCCCCGCAGGGTGGAGAGTCTCTGGAACTCTCTGCTCCACTGCCTTTTCAGGAAGAGTCTGTGAATATTTTTCAGGCAGAGGTGGGGAGATTCTTGATTAACAAGGGGGTGAAAGGTTATCGGGGGGTCAGTAGGAATGTGGGGTCGAGGTTACAATCAGATCGGCCGCGATCTTATTGAATGGCAGATCAGACTCGAGGGGCCGAATGGCCTTACTCCTAATTTGCATGACATCCCCAAAAAAGCCAGCCAAGTATTTTTGAATTGTTTCTTCTTTTGTAATATAGGAGAGGTGGCAGCCCATTTATGCACAGTAAGATCCCACTGTGATCGTGATCAGGTAACCGGAGGGAGAGCCTCCGGTGATCTTCAAGCCGTGTCATGGGGTCAGTTCTATCTACTCGGGGGAATAGACGGGGCCTCTTCAAATGATCCATTGGAAAGCTGCGCCTCTGGCAGTGCAGCACCCTCTCGCTGCTGAAGGAGAGTCAGCCTGGCTCAGCGTTTACTGAAACCAGTTTTTAACTCCCGGTTTTCTGCCTTCAGGCTGTCAAATTGCCACTGCGGTAACTGGAACTGGTGGCGTTTGGGTGGTTGCTCGAGTATCATAGGGGTGATTGGTGCTCACTGGTTACCATCGAGAGCGTTGGTTGGGCCCAGCTCTTGACCATCGTTTCGTTTCTTTTCTAATTCAGGTACTGGCAGCACGTCGTGAGGAACTGTGCAATCAGTTAAACCTGCCTGTGGAATCGGTGGAACTCAGCATGGGGATGTCCACAGACTACGAGCACGCTGTAAGTCTCTAATTGTTCTGGGTCCCCCCCCCCCCCCCCATATCCTGCGCAGTGGGTTTCTAACCTCCCGTTACCTCGCACAAATAAATATTTTTAGTTTTGACTTCAATGCTTCCCAGATCCTATGCCGTGACAGCTGATCTCTGAGTGGCGGGCACGCCATTTTCCTTAATCCCTGCAGCTCAGAAAGCCCAGAGTGGGGTAGTGGGGCTGGCTCCTTTTTTATCAAATTTAGAGTGCCCAATTATTTTTTTTCCAATTAAGGGGCAATTTAGCGTGGCCTACCCTGCACATCTTTGGGTTGTGGGGGCGAAACCCACGCAGACACGGGGAGAATGTGCAAACTCCACATGGACAGTGACCCAGGGCCGGGATCGAACCTGGGGCCTCGGCGCTGTGAGGCAGCAGTGCTAACCCACTGTGCCACCGTGCTGTCCCAGCTGGCTGCTCTTAAAGTGTGACTGTGACTCCGTCCTCAAATTCCTGACCTTCTGTTGCAGAAACAAGACAACTTGCACCGTCATACTTACTTTGGACGACCCAATGTGCTTTACAATCAATTAAATGCTGTGCTCCTAAAGTGTAGTCATTGTTGTAATGTAATCAAAAAAACAGCAGCCAGTGTGTACAAAGCAAGATCCCACAAACCGCAGCATTAAAAATATTTTCCTGCGTCTGTAACCTAAACCAGGGCAACTTTGAATGTCCATCTCTCACTTTCCCGGTCTAAGATTGAGATCTGACCCGACCTTCCACTCCTTCCCTTTAAGTGGTCTCCCTGTTGCCAGAGTAGCCTTTCGATGCCAGTGCTGAACCTTGGCCTGGGAATCCCTGTCAGTCCGACGGTGAGATTTCACCCCCTTGCTGTCCCCCAGTTAAAATATTTCACTGTTTCGCTTATTGTCGTCGCAAGAACATAAGAACTAGGAGCAGGAGTAGGCCATCTGGCCCCTCGAGCCTGCTCCGCCATTCAATGAGATCATGGCCGATCTTTTGTGGACTCGGCTCCACTTTCCGGCCCGAACACCATAACCCTTAATCCCTTTATTCTTCAAAAAACTATCTATCTTTATCTTTAAAAACATTTTTAATGAAGGAGCCTCAACTGCTTCACTGGGCAAGGAATTCCATAGATTCACAACCCTTTGGGTGCAGAAGTTCCTCCTAAACTCAGTCCTAAATCTACTTCCCCTTATTTTGAGGCTATGCCACCTAGTTCTGCTTTCACCCGCCAGTGGAAACAACCTGCCCGCATCTATCCTATCTATTCCCTTCATAATTTTATATGTTTCTATAAGATCCCCCCCCCGGCATCCTTCTAAATTCCAACGGGTATAGTCCCAGTCTACTCAACCTCTTCTCGTAATCCAACCCCTTCAGCTCTGGGATTAACCTAGTGAATCTCCTCTGCACATCCTCCAATGCCAGTACGTCCTTTCACAGGTAAGGAGACCCAAACTGAACACAATGCACCAGGTGTGGCCGTACTAACACCTTACACAATTGCAGCATAACCTCCCTAGTCTTAAACTCCATCCCTCTAGCAATGAAGGACAAAATTCCATTTGCCTTCTTAATCACCTGATGGATCTGTAAACCAACTTTCTGTGACTCATGCACGAGCACACCCAGGTCTCTCTGCACAGCAGCATGCTTTAATATTTTATCATTTAAATAATAATCCTTTTTGAAATTATTCCTACCAAAATCGATAACCTCACATTTGTCAACATTGTATTCCATCTGCCAGACCCTAGCCCATTCACTTAACCTATCCAAATCCCTCTGCAGACTTCCAGTATCCTCTGCACTTTTCGCTTTACCACTCATAGGGGCCTCACGGTAGCATGGTGGTTAGCATCAATGCTTCACAGCTCCAGGGTCCCAGGTTCGATTCCCGGCTGGGTCACTGTCTGTGTGGAGTCTGCACGTCCTCCCCGTGTGTGCGTGGGTTTCCTCCGGGTGCTCCGGTTTCCTCCCACAGTCCAAAGATGTGCGGGTTAGGTGGATTGGCCATGCTAAATTGCCCGTAGTGTAAGGTTAATGGGGGGATTGTTGGGTTATGGGTATACTGGTTACGTGGGTTTAAGTAGGGTGATCATTGCTCGGCACAACATCGAGGGCCGAAGGGCCTGTTCTGTGCTGTACTGTTCTATGTTCTATGTTCATCTTAGTGTCATCTGCAAACTTGGACACATTGCCCTTGGTCCCCAACTCCAAATCATCTATGTAAATTGTGAACAATTGTGGGCCCAACACGGATCCCTGAGGGACACCACTAGCTACTGATTGCCAACCAGAGAAGCACCCATTAATCCCAACTCTTTGCTTTCTATTAATTAACAGAAACCGAGACGGGAACTGTCGATGTTGTTGTGATCTGGGGAGCCTGCCTGAAAAGGCAGTGGAAGCAGCTTCAATGATGATTATTTGAAAAGGGGGCAATGGCATTGGTATTGGGCGGAGAAGGGGTCGTGGATGTGAAATTAGTTGGAGTTGATCTCAGTCATGATCTGCTGGGCAGTCTTCTCCGAGCTGTGCAATCGTTGAATATGGTCCGATATGTTAGCCTTTCCTGTTAACGATGGACATCTCTGCGGTTTCTTTATTAGCGAGTGTACTTCAACAGGGCAGACAGTCCTGACGCAAATGTTGGGGCTGTTTTGCAGGGCTCTGTGTGAAGACCACTGTTTGGTGCTGGGGCCTGTGGGAAAGAGCTTGAGCACATTTTAATGGGCGGGAAGGCGGTCGGTCACTGAGCAGCCGGTCCTCAGCCTATCGAGCACAGGACACTGTACACTGTTTCTTTTACTGGCAGATCGAAGTGGGGGCTACTAACGTGAGGGTTGGCAGCACCATTTTTGGAGAACGGACGTACCCGGCCAAGCAGGGCTCGGACGAGAGCTCGAAGGAGGTGGGTGAGCTAGCGGGAGTAACTGCAAAGGCACTTTGACTCCGAGGCTGGACAGAAGAGAGAGCACCTGGATCCTGGTCGACTGCTGAAATCACATTGGGATTGTGTCCTTTAATTGACCCACTCAGCGACCCGCGGAATCTTTCAATCATTTCTGCCAGAGGAATTTGCCTTTTTTCCTGCCATGTCTGTCGGATGTCAATGTAATTGTGTCGTTGCTGTAATCGGCCTAATGCAGAAGTTATATTACTAATCAAAGGTTAGAACTAATAAATTCACATTGATTCAGTGCAGTCGGAGACCATTCGGCCAGTTGTCTATGCTGCCTCTGGAAGGGCTCGCCCATGAATCCTCCCTCTTGTCCTTTCTCACTGGCACTTCTCTTTCCAATTCTCAATCTGCTTCAGCGCCCTTTTGGGCAATTCTGTTCCAGATCACTGGCAATCTGTGTCTCAGTAACTTTCCCTCTCCAAGGGCAAACTGCATCTCCTCATTTCCTCAAGCCCGAGAACATCTTCCGCCCCCATCTTGCCAGGCTGTGAATTTCAGTTCAGCGTGCTTCCAAAAACATCCATCAAAGTTTAGAAACGATGGTCTCAGTGACTGAATCTGTCAGATTGTCTGAGAAACTGAGCTAATTACTGAACTTCCTTGAGGAGAGGAGATCTGTTGTCTAACTGGGGTTGATGTGTGAGTCCACACCAGCACACAGCCTAGCAAGCCTCCCCATTGTATCACCATCCCCTTCTCACGGGAACGCTGGAGATGGGAAATGAATCTTAGCCCCAATGTCCGCATTGCAAAAGTGATTTTAGAAACAAAATCTTAGTCCCTCCGATTCTGACAACCCGTGTGAAGCATTGAGATGATCAGAGTGGCACCTACCACCAGTTAGAAGGACGGGGTAGCGGGTATGTTGGATTACCAGCTCCAAGTACCCCACCCAAACCGTGCGCCCTCCTGATTTTAGCCTGTGTTGCCGGGGCTGATGTTAGTCTGAAGCATCTGCTGGAGCAGAGGCTGGGGATGGCGGTGACGTAGCGGTGACGGCACGGGACTCCTAACCCAGAGGCCCAGGCCAGTGCTCCTCGGGGCCCGAGTTCAAATCCCAACCCGGCAGCTGGTTGCAATTCAAATTCGGTGAATAAAATCTGGAATTGAAAAGCTCGTCTCTGTCGTGGTGACCACCCCACGATTGGTGTAAAGACCCATCTAGTTCACTGACGTCCAGTTTGAGAGGAGAGTGGGCACAACAGTCTTGCACTTAATCGGATCCTTATAAAGTAGATGTCAGCACGCCCGCAGTCCATTACTTCCTCACCTGAAAAGGGTGCGATTGAAAATAGCTGAATGTAGAAAATATCGGAGAATATATTATCCGATATAGAAGTTAGAACCAGCCCGTTCACCCAGCAGCACTGTGTTTGCTAACAGAGGTTCACTTCGAGTCTGACACTGCCTCAACTTTAAAATTCTCAGCCCTGTCCTCAAATTCTTTATCAGCCTCAACCCTCCCAATCTCTCTCACCTTCCCACTCCACAACCTTCCGAGCACTCCGCACTCCACCAGGCCTGGCGTCCTGCATCCCCAGCTTCCTTTGCCTCATCACTGGCAGCGATGCTGACAGCTGCCTGCACCCTCAGCTCTGACTTGATCCCTCTCTACAATCCCTCTGCCCCTTCTCGTCTTTACAAAGCGCTGCTGGAAGCCTAGGCTTGGAGCTTGCTGTTGGTCACTTGTCCGAATATCTCCTTTCGTGGCTCCGTGTCGAGATTTAGCTAACTCTGAACTTTTTAAACTCCTCGGGACGTTTTGCTCTGCTAACCGCTTTGTACAAATGCAAGTTGAATAAAAGAACTATTAATGTTTGGTGTGTCAAGTCTCGGATAGAGGAATAAGCGATTCAGCTGCCAACGGCAGGATATTTGAGAGCGTGCACAGTGAGGGCTCACTGCTGTATCGAGTTGGAGAGGTTGGGTTCTACAACTTTCCCACACCCCAGCAGTGCACTGAGGAACTTGGCATTTTCTGAACCGTCGCCGTGTCTCGGAGAGTATGAGACAGTCGAACGCACTTCATTCGGTGCTCGGTCTTTCTCAGTCCGCAGCAGCACAGATTAACCATAACGTCTACAGTTCTCGGCTCGCACTGCTCAATGAATGTTGTTTTACTGGTGATTCAAAGTGACATGAGCATTGTTTAAAAGGAATAAAGTAGATCAAGTTCTGCTTCAAAAAGTGACATTCACTGGCCACCTTTAGCAAGGCTAAACTTTCCCTCCTGTTTCTGTATGACTGGGTAAGAGGCTCTGCAGTGAAATGTACTGAGACCATCTCGTTCATTCACAGATCGGAAACAATACATCAGCGTGTGAGCAGGAGGCGCTCGTCCATTGGGATGACTGGCCTCTTTCTGTGCTGTACATTCTGTGTTTATGTGAAGGAATTTTGTATATCGATACCCCAACTCCGGTGAGCCTATCCAAACACACAATGGGTTTTACTATCACCCTGTCATCCGGTCCCATTAGTTCGAGGCTCAGCCAATACAAAAGATTTGTCTCTAAAAGTAGAAGAATTGAGAGATCAGTTGGGGCACGGGCTCAGCCTATTCCCCTATTCTGTGTAGCACAGGTTAAAGGATGAAGCTTGCCCGATAAAGCTGTATTTACTCTGTATCTAACCCCGTGCTGTACCTGTCCTGGGAGTGTTTGATGGGGACAGTGTAGAGGGAGCTTTACTCTGTATCTAACCCCGTGCTGTACCTGTCCTGGGAGTGTCTGATGGGGACAGTGTAGAGGGAGCTTTACTCTGTATCTAACCCCGTGCTGTACCTGTCCTGGGAGTGTTTGATGGGGACAGTGTAGAGGGAGCTTTACTCTGTATCTAACCCCGTGCTGTACCTGTCCTGGGAGTGTCTGATGGGGACAGTGTAGAGGGAGCTTTACTCTGTATCTAACCCCGTGCTGTATGTGCCCTCGGAGTGTTTGATGGGGACAGTGTAGAGGGAGCTTTACTCTGTATCTAACCCCGTGCTGTACCTGTCCTGGGAGTGTTTGATGGGGACAGTGTAGAGGGAGCTTTACTCTGTATCTAGCCCCATGCTGTACCTGTCCGGGGAGTGTTTGATGCTCCCACACCTTCTGCCCTCACTCCTTCCTCTGCCTCCGGGAACCATGATCGGATCCCACTTTTCACCCCACGAGCCTCCACATTTGGAGGATCAAGTTCGCCATTTCCACCAACTTCAGCAGGGTGCGACAACGAAACACATCTTCCCCCTCACCTCCACCGCCAGCATCCCGAATGGACTGCTGTCTCCCTCCCGCCCAACCCCCTCTCCACGGCACCATCCCAGGCAATCTCAGCCCCATTGTGGCTGGGAGGGAGTGTGGGGGGGGGGGGAATGTGAAACCAGTGCTCATTCTCGGGAGGAGACTGGGCGAGAAGGAGACGGTGAGTTTGTACCAGTTCTGACCTCTTCAAATGATTTTGACAGAAGGTGTATGCATCTCCTTCAAATAATAGAGGGCGGGGGGGGAAATGTGACCTGTCACACTTTTAAAAAAAAAATTTAAGAGTACCCAATTCATTTTTTCCAATTAAGGGGCAATTTAGCGTGGCCAATCACCTACTTCCACATCTTTGGGTTGGGATGAAACCCACGCAAACACGGGGAGAATGTGCAAACTCCACACGGATGGTGACCCGGGTCCTCAGTGCCGTGAGGCAGCAGTGCTAACCACTGCGCCTCCGTACCATCCTGTGTGACCTGTCCCAAAGAAAAAGGTTAAATTGTGTTGTGCCTTTCGCATTAACGAGACTTCCCAAAGCACTTCACGGCTCAAAACTGTGTTGTATTATTGGAAAGACTGCAGCCAGTTTCCACAGGAGACGACTGGACCATCTCTTTACACATAGAACGATACAGCGCAGTACAGGCCCTTCGGCCCTCGATGTTGCACCGACATGGGAAGTCAAAAACTAAAGGCCATCTAACCTACACTATGCCATTATCATCCATATGCTTATCCAATAAACTTTTAAATGCCCTCAATGTTGGCGAGTTCACTACTGTTGCAGGTAGGGCATTCCACGGCCTCACCACTCTTTGCGTAAAAAACCTACCTCTGACGTCTGTCCTATATCTATTACCCCTCAATTTAAGGCTATGTCCCCTCGTGCTAGCCACCTCCATCCGCGGGAGAAGGCTCTCACTGTCCACCCTATCTAACCCTCTGATCATTTTGTATGCCTCTATTAAGTCACCTCTTAACCTTCTTCTCTAACGAAAACAGCCTCAAGTCCATCAGCCTTTCCTCATAAGATTTTCCCTCCATACCAGGCAACATCCTGGTAAATCTCCTCTGCACCCGTTCCAAAGCTTCCACGTCCTTCCTATAATGAGGCGACCAGAACTGTACGCAATACTCCAAATGCGGCCGTACCAGAGTTTTGTACAGCTGCAACATGACCTCATGGCTCCGGAACTCAATCCCTCTACCAATAAAGGCCAACACACCATAGGCCTTCTTCACAACTCTATCAATCTGGGTGGCAACTTTCAGGGGTCTATGTACATGGACACCGAGATCCCTCTGCTCATCCACACTGCCAAGAATTTTACCATTAGCCAAATATTCCGCATTCCTGTTTTTCTTTCCAAAGTGAATCACCTCACACTTCTCTACATTAAACTCCATTTGCCACCTCTCAGCCCAACTCTGCAGCTTATCTATGTCCCTCTGTAACCTGCAACATCCTTCCACACTGTCTACAACTCCACCGACTTTAGTGTCGTCTGCAAATTTACTCACCCGTCCTTCTGCTCCCTCCTCTAGGTCATTTATAAAAATGACAAACAGCAACGGCCCCAGAACAGATCCTTGTGGTACGCCACTCGTAACTGAACTCCATTCTGAACATTTCCCATCAACTACCACCCTCTGTCTTCTTGCAACTAGCCAATTTCTGATCCACATCTCTAAATCACCCTCAATCCCCAGCCTCCGTATTTTCTGCAATAGCCGACCGTGGGGAACCTTATCAAACGCTTTACTGAAATCCATATACACCACATCAACTGCTCTACCCTCGTCTACCTGTTCAGTCACCTTCTCAATGAACTCGATAAGGTTTGTGAGGCATGACCTACCCTTCACAAAACCATGCTGACTGTCCCTAATCATATTATTCCTATCTAGATGATTATAAATCGTATCTCTTATAATCCTCTCCAAGACTTTACCCACAACAGATGTGAGGCTCACAGGGCTATAGTTACCGGGGTTATCTCTACTCCCTTTCTTGAACAAAGGGACCACATTTGCTTTCCTCCAGTCCTCTAGCACGTTGAGCATTGAATGCTGGCCCCAGGGTAGCAGGGAGACCGTTCCCTGTATCTCCCAGGGAGGCTCTTCTTGGAATAGTGTTCAGCTAGCTGAGAGGGCAAGGCTAGCCGTCCCCATTTTACAACAATTGGTGCCTCCAAACAGGCCAGCACTCCCTCAGCACTGCCATGGGGGTGTCAGGCCAGACCTGTACTCCTGCCTCTGCTGTGGCATTTGATTCAGGGAGGTCGGTGGGTGAATGAGTTTTCGAGCTGTAATACAGGCCCAAGATTCACCACTGGGGAATGTTGCAGATTCTTTCCATTGTTGTAGAGTAAGTGCCCTGCGTGTGTGTGTGTGTGTGTATACAATGTGACTTTAATGTTGGCTGAGGAATGTTGGGCTCTTGGTGTACTGTGAAGCACCAGCAGGTGGCAGCAGTGACTCACAAAGCGAGCCAGACATTGCCACAGTCAAATTACAATCAATGGCTGACATATTTCAATATGTCAGTGAAAATACTTGGGAGAAAATTGCTGTTACCGCTGGCATCAGATCAAAATCCCAGCAGTTTGTTTTGTGTGAAGAGAAAAATAAAACTAAGGAAAGATGGTGTATTACAATGGCTGTTTGCTGATTTCACACAGGTACAGTTAAATATTTGTTCTGTTGCCAAGTGTGTCTGTGTGTGTATGTATATAGATATGTGCAGTTTCAGAGATGAGGCGTTAATTTCATCCAGCATCCTGTGTTACTGACTATCTCTACTGATATTAATCCAGCTCCCTCACACTGTCACTCAGTAACCTCTCTCCACCAGCACCCTGTGTTACTGACTGTATCTCTGCTGATATTAATCCAGCTCCCTCACACTGTCACTCAGTAACCCCTCTCCTCCCAGCACCCTGTGTTACTGACTGTATCTCTACTGATGTTAATCCAGCTCCCTCACACTGTCACTCAGTAACCCCTCTCCCCCAGCCCCCTCACACTGTCACTCAGTAACCCCTCTCCCCAGCGCCCTGTGTTACTGACTATCTCTACTGATATTAATCCAGCTCCCTCACACTGTCACTCAGTAACCCCTCTCCACCAGCACCCTGTGTTACTGACTGTATCTCTGCTGATATTAATCCAGCTCCCTCACACTGTCACTCAGTAACCCCTCTCCCCCAGCACCCTGTGTTACTGACTGTATCTCTACTGATGTTAATCCAGCTCCCTCACACTGTCACTCAGTAACCCCTCTCCCCCAGCCCCCTCACACTGTCACTCAGTAACCCCTCTCCCCAGCGCCCTGTGTTACTGACTGTATCTCTACTGATGTTAATCCAGCTCCCTCACACTGTCACTCAGTAACCCCTCTCCCCCCAGCACCCTGTGTTACTGACTGTATCTCAACTGATGTTAATCCCGCTCCCTCACACTGTCACTCAGTAACCCCTCTCCCCCAGCACCCTCACACTGTCACTCAGTAACCCCTCTCCCCCAGCACCCTGTGTTACTGACTGTATCTCTACTGATGTTAATCCAGCTCCCTCACACTGTCACTCAGTAACCCTTCTCCCCCAGCTCCCTCACACTGTCACTCAGTAATCCCTCTCCCCCAGCACCCTGTGTTACTGACTGTATCTCTACTGATGTTAATCCAGCCCCCTCACACTGTCACTCAGTAACCCCTCTCCCCCAGCACCCTGTGTTACTGACTGTATCTCTACTGATGTTAATCCAGCTCCCTCACACTGTCACTCAGTAACCCCTCTCCCCCAGCACCCTGTGTTACTGACTGTATCTCTACTGATGTTAATCCAGCTCCCTCACACTGTCATTCAGTAACCCCTCTCCCCTCAGCAACCTGTGTTACTGAGTTACCGTTATTGATTTAATAGTGTGCTTGGATCATGGAGTGTAATGGTCAGGTCATGGCACTCGCTGTCACAGGGGGTGTATAAAGTGAGTCATAAGATGCATTGAAATGGATGTTGGAGATCCTACAAGGACGGAGGATGAGCCGGATATATGGACTATGTCAATAAGGTCAGATGGGAGGCGGCATGTGTGAAACACAGACATACATATCTCCGCGTGCATTGTGGAAATGATAATGCATTGAGCTGTAATTACACTCTCCTGCCACTGACAGCACTGCAGCGTGACATGTTTACATAGGCCGTTTCCAGCATAAATCTGGACCATGGGATTTCAAATTGGGGAATTGAGGCCAAATACAACGGGAAGTGATTTTTAAATTTGTTTTGTATATTAAAAATTCATGTACATTGATATCCCTGCGTCTGTCTGCACACCATGTACCTGGACGTGTGTTTATTATATACACAGACGTGTATAATTAGTGTGTATATGAAGATTGTAAACCTGTGATTGACGATTGTCACATTTCCCTCTGCTCAGAGAGGCCCTTTGTGAAGGACGTGAAATTTTCCTGCATTGAGTTAACACCACCAGTTGAGCAGTCGGTCTAGAGGAAATGTTTTACAGATGTGCTCCGCGCTGCAAAAAGCTCCGATTATTTATGACTGGCATTTCAATCTTTTATTTGATGGCAGCCGTTATAAAAACAGAAAATCCTTTGAGCACAACGCTGTTTTCCTGAGAAGCACTGTTGTAAAAGTGGACCCTGGGAGGAGCTCGCACACAAACGGCCCATAGAGATTCCCAGTGCTGTTTGTAACCTGAGATTTGGTATTAAAATGCTGCACTCTTGGTGGGACGGGGTGGGGGGGGGGGGGGGGGGGGGACTGGTGAAGGTGCGGGGTTTAACACCTCTGAGTCTTTGAGAAAGATCCAGACCTCTGTCCCACTCCGCCCCGGCTATTACTGTTATCATGGAAGAAATGGCAGCAATTTTGAGCCGAGCACGTTTCCATAAACAGTGATGTGCTAATGAAAGATGATCTGTTTCAGTGATGTTGATTGTGGCCAGACAGAAATCCCCTGCTTCTCTTCAAATTGTGGCATTGGATCCTTTAATATCTATCTGATAGGTCCTCAACTTTGGTCAGCACGGTCGCACAAGCGGATAGCACTGTGGCTTCACAACCCTAGGGTCCCAGGTTCGATTCCGGCTTGGGTCACTGTCTGTGCGGAGTCTGCACGTCCTCCCCGTGTCTGCATGGGTTTCCTCCGGGTGCTCCGGTTTCCTCCCATAGTCCCAAGACGTGCAGGTTAATTGGATTGGACATGATAAATTGCCCTTAGTGTCCGCAAAGGTGAAGAGGGGTTATGGGGATAGGGTGGACGTGAGGGCTTAATGTGGGTCGATGCAGACTCAATGGGCTGAATGGCCTCATTCTGTACTGTATGTTCTATGTTATCTTTCTAATGATGACACCTCCAACACTGCAGCACTCCCTCAGTACTGACCCTCTGACAGTGCAGCACATCCTCAGTACTGACCCTCTGACAGTGCGGCACTCCCTCAGTACTGACCCTCTGACAGTGCAGCACTCCCTCAGTACTGACCCTCTGACAGTGTAGCACTCACTCAGTACTGACCCTCTGACAGTGCGGCACTCCCTCAGTACTGACCCTGTGACAGTGCGGCACTCCCTCAGTACTGACCCTCTGACAGTGCGGCACTCCCTCAGTACTGACCCTCTGACAGTGCGGCACTCCCTCAGTACTGACCCTCTGACAGTGCAGCACTCCCTCAGTACTGACCCTCTGACAGTGCGGCACTCCCTCAGTACTGACCCTCTGACAGTGCAGCACCCTCAGTACTGACCCTCTGACAGTGCGGCACTCCCTCAGTACTGACCCTCTGACAGTGCGGCACTCCCTCAGTACTGACCCTCTGACAGTGCGGCACTCCCTCAGTACTGACCCTCCCACAGTGCGGCACTCCCTCAGTACTGACCCTCTGACAGTGCAGCACTCCCTCAGTACTGACCCTCTGACAGTGCGGCACTCCCTCAGTACTGACCCTCTGACAGTGCAGCACTCCCTCAGTACTGACCCTCTGACAGTGCGGCACTCCCTCAGTACTGACCCTCTGACAGTGCGGCACTCCCTCAGTACTGACCCTCTGACAGTGCGGCACTCCCTCAGTACTGACCCTCTGACAATGCAGCACTCTCTCAGTACTGACCCTCTGACAGTGCGGCACTCCTTCAGCACTGACCCTCTGACAGTGCAGCACTCTCTCAGTACTGACCCTCTGACAGTGCAGCACCCTCAGTACTGACCCTCTGACAGTGCGGCACTCCCTCAGTACTGACCCTCTGACAGTGCAGCACTCCCTCAGTACTGACCCTCAGACAGTGCAGCACTCCCTCAGTACTGACCCTCTGACAGTGCGGCACTCCCTCAGTACTGACCCTCTGACAGTGCGGCACTCCCTCAGTACTGACCCTCTGACAGTGCAGCACTCCCTCAGTACTGACCCTCTGACAGTGCAGCACGCCCTCAGTACTGACCCTCTGACAGTGCGGCACTCCCTCAGTACTGACCCTCTGACAGTGCGGCACTCCCTCAGTACTGACCCTCTGACAGTGCAGCACTCCCTCAGTACTGACCCTCTGACAGTGCGGCACTCCCTCAGTACTGACCCTCTGACAGTGCAGCACTCCCTCAGTACTGACCCTCTGACAGTGTAGCACTCCCTCAGTACTGACCCTCTGACAGTGCGGCACTCCCTCAGCACTGACCCTCTGACAGTGCGGCACTCCCTCAGTACTGATCTACCCTCAGCATTGAAGTGCTCCTTCAGGATTGGTTTGGAGTGATATGGGATGGAGTCAGAGTGAGATGTTCCCGCTGCTGAAGGAAGCTTCACCTCCCGTCACGTGTTTAGAATAATGCCAATGTTTTCACATTTTTCCGAAGTGATGATACAAGGAGATGGAGGCAGCTTGCTGTCGAGGGGGAATGTGTGATGGAGTGGGTTTAGATTATTCTGATCTGGCTCAGACTCCAGGCCAGGCTGATTTGCTAAAAGCTCCTGTCTGCCAGCGGAGTCTGGAGGAATAAGGGACTGAAACAGTTCCATTGAGCTCGCATCTTCCCTGATGTCCTGCTTTTCCAAAACACTTTCTTTATTTTGAACATCAGTGTGACTGACATGAACCTATTCTACCCGTGTCAGCGTGTGAGAATGATGTGTCAGCGTGTGAGAATGATGTGTCAGCGTGTGAGAATGATGTGTCAGCGTGTGAGAATGATGTGTCAGCGTGTGAGAATGATGTGTCAGCGTGTGAGAATGATGTGTCGGCGTGTGAGAATGATGTGTCGGCGTGTGAGAATGATGTGTCGGCGTGTGAGAATGATGTGTCGGCGTGTGAGAATGATGTGTCGGCGTGTGAGAATGATGTGTCAGCGTGTGAGAATGATGTGTCAGCGTGTGAGAATGATGTGTCAGCGTGTGAGAATGATGTGTCAGCGTGTGAGAATGATGTGTCAGCGTGGGAGAATGATGTGTCAGCGTGTGAGAATGATGTGTCAGCGTGTGAGAATGATGTGTCAGCGTGTGAGAATGATGTGTCAGCGTGTGAGAATGATGTGTCAGCGTGTGAGAATGATGTGTCAGAGTGTGAGAATGATGTGTCAGCGTGTGAGAATGATGTGTCAGCGTGTGAGAATGATGTGTCAGCGTGTGAGAATGATGTGTCAGCGTGTGAGAATGATGTGTCAGCGTGTGAGAATGATGTGTCAGCGTGTGAGAATGATGTGTCGGCGTGTGAGAATGATGTGTCGGCGTGTGAGAATGATGTGTCGGCGTGTGAGAATGATGTGTCGGCGTGTGAGAATGATGTGTCGGCGTGTGAGAATGATGTGTCGGCGTGTGAGAATGATGTGTCGGCGTGTGAGAATGATGTGTCGGCGTGTGAGAATGATGTGTCGGCGTGTGAGAATGATGTGTCAGCGTGTGAGAATGATGTGTCAGCGTGTGAGAATGATGTGTCAGCGTGTGAGAATGATGTGTCAGCGTGGGAGAATGATGTGTCAGCGTGTGAGAATGATGTGTCAGCGTGTGAGAATGATGTGTCAGCGTGTGAGAATGATGTGTCAGCGTGTGAGAATGATGTGTCAGCGTGTGAGAATGATGTGTCAGCGTGTGAGAATGATGTGTCAGCGTGTGAGAATGATGTGTCAGCGTGTGAGAATGATGTGTCAGCGTGTGAGAATGATGTGTCAGCGTGTGAGAATGATGTGTCAGCGTGTGAGAATGATGTGTCAGCGTGTGAGAATGATGTGTCAGCGTGTGAGAATGATGTGTCAGCGTGTGAGAATGATGTGTCGGCATGTGAGAATGATGTGTCGGCGTGTGAGAATGATGTGTCGGCGTGTGAGAATGATGTGTCGGCGTGTGAGAATGATGTGTCGGCGTGTGAGAATGATGTGTCGGCGTGTGAGAATGATGTGTCGGCGTGTGAGAATGATGTGTCGGCGTGTGAGAATGATGCGTCGGCGTGTGAGAATGATGCGTCGGCGTGTGAGAATGATGCGTCGGCGTGTGAGAATGATGCGTCGGCGTGGGAGAATAATGCGTCGGCGTGGGAGAATGATGCGTCGGCGTGTGAGAATGATGCGTCGGCGTGTGAGAATGATGCGTCGGCGTGTGAGAATGATGCGTCGGCGTGTGAGAATGATGCGTCGGCGTGTGAGAATGATGCGTCGGCGTGTGAGAATGATGCGTCGGCGTGTGAGAATGATGCGTCGGCGTGTGAGAATGATGCGTCGGCGTGTGAGAATGATGCGTCGGCGTGTGAGAATGATGTGTCGGCGTGTGAGAATGATGTGTCAGCGTGTGAGAATGATGTGTCAGCGTGTGAGAATGATGTGTCAGCGTGTGAGAATGATGTGTCAGCGTGTGAGAATGATGTGTCAGCGTGTGAGAATGATGTGTCAGCGTGTGAGAATGATGTGTCAGCGTGTGAGAATGATGTGTCAGCGTGTGAGAATGATGTGTCAGCGTGTGAGAATGATGTGTTGTCTAACGTTGCTGCCCAGAGTCAGGCAGTATGTCATTGAGAATATCTCCTTTCACAGTGCACGTTTTGAGGTGGGCAGGGATAGTGATTAACGATCTGTACTCATAACACTGGATGAGTTCTCAAAGTGGGCCGACAGAATTTGTTATTTACACGCTATTACATGGCTACAGTCGCCTAAAACATCACTTCCTCCACCTCGGACACACTGGTGCTTTGCAAACCTTTGCTGAGGCATCAACAACACACACCCAACTCTCAACATCTACCATCTGGAAGGACAAGGGCAGCAGATACCTGGGAACCCCACCACCTGGAGGTTCCCCTCCCAGTCACTCCCCACCCTGACTGGGAAATATATCGGCCGTTCCTTCACTGTCGCTGGGGCAACATCCTGGAACTCCCTCCCTAACAGCACAGTGGGTGTACCTACACTTGAAGGACAACAGCGGCTCAAGAAGGACGTTTTCAGCTGACTGATTTGACCCAGTGAGGCGGCAGGTAGGATTGTTTTTTTTCCAGAATCTCCCACCAGCTTCTGAAGGGCAGTCAGGGATGGGCGATAATGTGCTGGCCCAGCCCACATATCGCAGGTTAATAAAGAAATAATAATCCAGCTGCCCTGCTGGAGAGAATGCAGCGCTGCAGGATCTCCCCTGGGCAGTCGGTGTTTCGCTGTGGAACGAGTGGATTGATTCTGTCACATGCAGAATAATAGGAACAGAGCAGGACAGACAATCCTGGGACCACATCCAGCACACAGCATGAACTTTGGCAGCATTTTCCATTTATCTTTTAAGAATCTGTAAATAAAAATCTGACGTCAGTCCGAGGGACCATTGAGCTGTTGGATTGTTACAACTAATTGATTGGTGTTCTTTCAGGAAGGGGCTTTATCGGCCCCTGTCTAATCAGCTTTAGGAGCAGAATTAGGCCATTCGGCCCCTCGAGTCTGCTCCGCCATTCGATCATGGCTGATCCCCTCCTGGCCTCAACTCCACCGTCCGGCCTGTTCTCCATAACCCTTCACCCCCATTACCGATTAAAAATCTGTCTAACTCCTTCTTAAATTTACTCATTGTCCCAGTGACACTCTGGGGTAGCGAATTCCACAGATTCACAACCCTTTGGGAGAAGTCGTTTCTCCTCAATGTCTGTTCTGCTGCCTCTGCTCCTAAAACTATGACCTCTCGTTCTAGACTGCCCCACAAGAGGAAGCATCAGCTCCACGTCTACTTTATCCATACCTTTCATCATCTTGTACATCTCGATTAGATCTCCCCTCATTCTTCTAAACTCTTCAGTCTCTCCTCATACGACAAACCCACCATCTCTGGAATCAACCTAGTGAACCTCCTCTGAACTGCCTCCACTGCCACTACATCCCTCCTCAAATAAGGAGACCAAAACTGTGCCCAGTACTGCAGATGGGGTCTCACCAATGCCTTGTACAGTTGCGGTGGTGGTGAGCTGCCTTCTTGAGCCGCTGCAGTCCATGGGGTGTAGGTACACCCACTGTGCTGTCAGGGAGGGAGTTCCAGGATGTTGCCCCAGCGACTGAAGGAATGGCCGATATATTTCCAAGTCAGGAAGTCTGGTAGGGGCTGGTTTAGCTCACTGGGCTAAACCGCTGGCTTTTCAAGCAGGCCAGCAGCACGGTTCGATTCCCGTACCAGCCTCCCCGGACAGGCGCCGGAATGTGGCGACTAGGGGCTTTTCACAGTAACTTCATTGAAGCCTACTCGTGACAATAAGCAATTTTCATTTCATTTCAAGTCAGGGTGGTGAGTGACTTGGAGGGGAACCTCCAGGTGGTGGGGTTCCCAGGTATCTGCTGCTCTTGACCTTCTAGAGGGTAGTGGTCGTGGGTTTGGAAGGTGCTGCCTGAGGATCCTTGGTGAGTTGCTGCAGTGCATCTTGTAGATGGTACACACGGCTGCCACTGTTTGTCGGTGCTGGAGGGAGTGAATAGAACATAGAACATTACAGCGCAGTACAGGCCCTTCGGCCCACGATGTTGCACCGTCCTGTGATACCCTTCTAAAGTCCCTCTACACTATTCCCTTATGTTTGTGGCTGCTTTGTCCTGGATGGTGTTGAGCTTCTTGAGTGTTGTTGGAGCTGTTGAGATTACTCGGATTGTACAGGAAGTAAGCAGGCCAGCTGACATGGTCCATCTGGTGTTAATGCCTCCTCCAATCCCTCTTCATCTCAGTCTCCCAGCAAATCATAGAATCCCCACAGTGCAGAAGGAGGCCATTCGGCCCATCAACTCTCAACTTGGAAAGAGCACTCGACCCCTGTCCACTCACCGGTCCACCTCACCCTATCCCCCTAACCCCATAATCTAACCTGCACATCCCTGAACGCATGGGGGCAATTTAGCATGGCCAATCCACCTGACCTACACATCTTTGGACTGTGGGAGGAAACCGGAGCACCCGGAGGAAACCCACGCAGACATGGGGAGAACGTGCAGACTCCGCACAGACAGTTATTTGAGATCGGAATTGATTTGATTTATTGTCACGTGTACCGAGGTACAGTGAAGAGTATTGTTCTGCGTACAGTCCAGGCAGATCGTTCCATTGAACATGGATCCCCGGTGATATGAAGCAGCAGTGCTAGTCATTGTACCACCGTCCCACACTTACCATGCTGCCCTTCTATCCTCTCCCCCTCCCCCTGTTGGATTGCTTTGGGAAAATGGGGGATTTTGAAAAAACAAATTCTGCACTCCCATTGCCCAGTCAGCTGCAAATATCCTTCCTCAGGCTTTACGATGAAGGGGAATAGACTTTGCCACACTTTCCCCAGCGAAGGCGGCTGTGCTGCTCAGTCAGAATGCCTCAGCTACCTCCTCAGGGAATTCTGCATGCAGTATCTCTCAAACACCAGGGGCGGCACAGTGGCTAGCACTGTGGCTTCACAGCTCCCGGGTCCAATTCCAGTCTTGGGTCACTGTCTGTGCGGAGTCTGCACGTTCTCCCCGTGTCTGCGTGGGTTCCCTCCGGGTGCTCCGGTTTCCTCCCACAAGTCCCGAAAGACGTGCTGTTAGGTGAATTGGACATTCCGAATTCTCCCTCTGTGACCCGAACAGGCGCCGGAAAGTGGCGACTAGGGGCTTTTCACAGTAACTTCATTGCAGTGTTAATGTCAGCCGATTGGTGACAGTAATAAACATTATTTTGCTTTTATTTTTTATGTTTGTGGAACCTTTCCAGAGAATCCTGTCTGGTGCAAAGTGTTCCTTTAAATCCAGTCTCCTTCCTCTCCACCTTTGACATGTTCTTTACTCGACTCCCTGAAGTTTGGAAAGGAGAGAAAAGTTTCTGACTGGCGTGGAGTAGGGAGTTTGCTGTGAGTATGCTGTGGAAGATGTTGTCTCTAGGACCCGGGATGGGAATGGGATTGGGAATGGTGGGGGTAGTCCTGCCTCTCTCTGTGAGATCTGGGACTGACAGGCAATCTGCAAGAGCTCCTGCATTCTGGCACTTTTTGGGCGTTTGGAAAAGTTCAGCACAGCTTGGGGATTTGCGCCTGTTTGGTGGAGAAGGGTCTGTTTGGGTTGCGGGGCTGACAGGGGAATGGGGCGGACTGGAGGAGCCTGACTCCGGGCTGGATGTGGAGCAGAGTAACGGGACGCAGATTGCCTGAACTGAACAGCAAACATGGACTGAGCCGACAGGGGAGCAGCAGCAACATGTTGCAACCCACTTCCCCACTCCCACAAACTTTGTGACAGGGGGGGGGGGGGGGAAAGTTTGGAGAAGTTTTCTTGGCTGCTGTGTCGAGGGGAAGTGTGGAGGATGTGCAGCTTTTTGCAGTGAACACTTCACCATGATCCTGCTACTGGGCTGCCTGCTTCTGCTGGCCTGTCACACACACTGCTGCCCAGAGCTCCTCACCAACACTTGTGTCTGCATTGAGGACAGGTCCAAGGGACCCACCTACCCTCACATCAGGAGGAGGGTGCTGTGCAGCAAACAGGAGCTGGTGGATACCCCACAGCCCAGCCTTCTGCCCAACAGGACTGTGCATCTGTGAGTCACTACTGCCTGCTTTTTATTCTTCTGTCCCAGGGAAGGATGCTAAAATAGTGTGTGGGTGTCT
This sequence comes from Scyliorhinus canicula, assembly GCF_902713615.1. NCBI lineage: Eukaryota > Metazoa > Chordata > Chondrichthyes > Carcharhiniformes > Scyliorhinidae > Scyliorhinus > Scyliorhinus canicula. The sequence goes on along the minus strand of NC_052171.1, from coordinate 23,266,842 downwards.
GTTTGTGTCTGTCTGTGTGTGGGGGTGTCTGCGTGCGTGTGTCTGTCTGTGTGTGGGGGTGTCTGCCTGTGTTGTGTGTCTGTCTTGGTGTGTCTGTCTGTGTGTGTGGCCATCTGTGTGTCTGCCGGTCTGTGTGTGTCTGTCTGTGTGTGTGTGTCTGTATGTGTCAGCGTCTGTGTCTGTATGTGTCAGTGTCTGTGTGTGTCTATGTGTGTGTTGCTGTGTGTGTGTGTGTGGCTGACTGTGTGTCTGTATCTATCTGTGCGTGTAAGTGTGTGTGTGTCAGTGTGTCTATCTGTGTGTGTGTGTATATCTATCTGTGTGTGTGTGTGTGTGTCTGTCTGTCTGTCAGTGTGTGTGTGTCTGTATCTATCTGTGTGTGTGTGTCTGTCTGTCAGTGTGTGTGTGTCTGTATCTATCTGTGTGTGTGTGCCTGTCTGTGTGTGTGTGTGTGTATGTCTGTGTCTGTGTGTGTGTGTCTGTCTGTCTGTGTATGTCTGTGTCTGTGTGTGTGTGTCTGTGAGGGACATGCTGTCAGCTTGTCAGTCACTCAGTTCCTTGTTGTTTGGCCGTGGGCTCCCAGTTAATGGGACTGCAAGGGGCGAATAAAAGTGAGAATAAAACCAGCAAGGACCGAGTCAGGAAAATAATTACCCATCCAACAGAGACAATAAATAAATCCAGAAACGTCCGGAGTAAATACAGGCCGTGTCAATCCCCAACAAACCAATTGAGCAAATGCAGACATTGAGGAGGACACACAAGCTGAAAATATAAAATCAGCAATTAGATCCCAATTGAACGTCAAGAGAGACACAGAGAATGCGAACCGGAGTCCATTCGGCCCATCAAACCCATTCTGTTCAATACGGCCATGGCTGATCCTGCATCGCAACGCCAGTGCTGCACTGTGTTCAGAATAAAGTAACAAAATAATTAACGCCCATAGCATTAAATCAACAAAGAATTCAAAATGTGATTTAAATAGGAAGAAAGAGGCAGAATTTGAACAGAGGGTGAGGGTGGGTGATGGGGGTGGGGTGGGTGATGGGGGTGAGGGTGGGTGATGGGGGTGGGGTGGGTGATGGGGGTGGGGTGGGTGATGGGGGTGGGGTGGGTGATGGGGGTGGGGGTGGGGTGGGTGATGGGGGTGGGGTGGGTGATGGGGGTGGGGTGGGTGATGGGGGTGGGTGATGGGGGTGAGGGTGGGTGATGGGGGTGGGGTGGGGTGGGGTGGGTGATGGGGTGGGTGATGGGGGTGGGGTGGGTGATGGGGGTGGGGCGGGTGATGGGGGTGGGGTGGGTGGGGGTGCACACAGTAGTGTTTGATAGACTCAGAATTCCTTTACACTTCAGGCTGAATTGTAGAATATCACAATTTGTGTTCAATTCAGAGATTGGCTCCCATGACTGTGACTGCCCCTTACAGCAATTGGTCAAGCAAGCTGTGGGAGGGCTAAAGGTTACCAGGGTAGGGAACCGGAGGAAACGGTACCCCATCTCACAGCCCCCCTCCCCCCTCCCCCAGTCTGACTGCCCCAGAGACGCAGCTGAACAATTTGTATTAAGGCCTATAGAACAGTCGTCAATGTGTAGACGAAAGCTCACAGCAGAATTAGGCAACACCAAGGTGATCGGTGTTGGATGGGGCATGAATATCGGTCAAGACACTGGGGAGAAGTGCAGCAAGCTGAGAGAGAGAGAGAGCAAACGGGGCCCCGATGTAATGTCTCCTTCAAAAGGACAGAGTCAGTGAGGGTGCAGCTCTCACTTACTGTCATGGGGCAGTGCTCTGGGGTTGAACTTGACCCTGCAGCCTTCTGACAGGAAGACAAGATATCCGCTCACTAAGCCGCTCCAACTGGAGATCTGTCCCAAGGCACCAACTGACCTGAAGGGGAAACTCTAGCAGTCAGTCTTTCGAGCCAGAATCCACTGTGGAAGGTTTTTATTCAGACCCAGCCCCAGGGTCACCAGCTCCCTGAACATCAGGTCCATTTGTACTTTCTCCCTTTAAATTCAGGAAAGTTGAGTTCTCCCCAAGTGCTGAACCCTTTATGTCGGTGCGCTATTCAGCCATAGGAAGCAGCAAACCTCCTGTCCAGCTTTCGATGTACATCTGTATAGCCCATTTGAGTGCGGCCCACGAGACGTTTTGCTGACTGTTCTCCACGCGCAGAATTGCCACATTCCTATAGATGTTTTCCTGACCGGCTTGTCTGATTCACGCAGGAGCACAGTGGTTAGCACTGTTAATTCACAGCCCCAGGTTCGATTCCCGGCTTGGGTCACTGTCTGTGTGGAGTCTGCACGTTCTCCCCCGTGTCTGCGTGGGTTTCCTCCGGGTGCTCCGGTTTCCTCCCACAAGTCCCGAAAGACGTGCTTGTTAGGTGAATCGGACATTCTGAATTCTCCCTCTGTGTACCCGAACAGGCGCCGGAATGTGGCGACTAGGGGCTTTTCACAATAGCTTCACTGCAGTGTTAATGTAAGCCGACTTGTGACAATAAAGATTATAGATTATTATAAAGTGAGGGGGAGTGAATTGAGGAGTGTGCTGATTGTTCACAATATTGACTGTGAGAGCCATGCGCTCCCTCTGTGTAAAGATTTGTTTTGTTTTTACCATTTGAAGTTGATGACAGTTCTATTAATATATAAATGATTCAGCATTTTCTATAACTTGTCATGAAATAATCCATGTATTAAATGCCACTTAAATGTCAATCTTATTGAAGGTTCACAGTTAGTGAACAAGCCCAATTTCAATATCAAGGGTGATTTATTAGCTTGGATCGAGGATTGGCCAACAGAAAGTACAGAGTGGGATAGAACATAGAACATAGAACAGTACAGCACAGAATAGGCCCTTCGACCCTCAATGTTGTGCCGAGCCATGATCACCCTACTCAAACCCACGTATCCACACTATACCCGTAACCCAACAACCCCTCCCCCCGCCCCCCCCCCCCCCCCCCTTAACCTTACTTTTATTAGGACACTACGGGCAATTTAGCATGGCCAATCCACCTAACCCGCACATCTTTGGACTGTGGGAGGAAACCGGAGCACCCGGAGGAAACCCACGCACACAGGGGGAGGACGTGCAGACTCCACACAGACAGTGACCCAGCCGGGAATCGAACCTGGGATAAATGGGGACTTTTCTGGTTGTCAGGATGTAACTGGAGGGGGGGACACACAGAGTTCAGCCCTTCGCCCCAACTATTTACAATCTATATTAGTGACTTGGATGCAGGGATAGAAGGCTTTGGAGCCGAATTTGTAGATGATACTAAAATAGGTGGGACAGAAAGTTGCACCGAGGAAGTAAGGAATTTACGAATAGATAGGTTCAGTGAGTGGGCCAAAATGTGGCAGATGGAGTTTAACGTGTATAATTGTGAGGTCGTCCATTCTGGGTGGTTATCCATTATTATCGAAATGGAGACAGGCTTCAGAGTGCGTCGGTGTAGAGAGATCTGGGGGTCCTTGTGTATGAATCACAGAAAACTAGGTACAGCAGCTAATAAGGAAGGCAGAGGGAATTTTGGCCTTTATAGCTACAGGAACAGAGTATAAATATCGGGAAGTGTTGGTGCAACTGTACAGGTCATTGGTGAGACCCCACCGGGAGTATTGTGCACAGTTTTGTCCCCTTATTGGAGGGGGATGTAGTTGTATTGGAGGCAGTTCAGAGGAGGTTGACGAGAGATGAGGGATTTGTCGTATGAGGAGAGATTGAGCAGTTTAGGCCGATACTCTCTGGAGTTTAGAAGAATGAGGGGAGATCAAATTGAGGTATATAAGATGATAAAAGGTCTGGATAAAGTAGACGTGGAGCGGATGCTTCCTCTTGTGGGGCAGTCTAGAACGAAAAGTCATAGTTTTAGGGCAAGGGGGAGCAGATTTAAAACAGATTTGAGGAGAAACTACTTCTCCCAAAGGGTTGTGAATCTGTGGAATTCGCTACCCCAGAGTGCAGTGGATGCTGGGACAGTGAGTAAATTTCAGGAGCAGTTAGACAGATTTTTAATTGGTAATGGGTTGAAGGGTTATGGAGAACGGGCCAGACGGTGGAGTTGGGGCCAGGAGGATATCAGTCATGATCATAATGAATGACAGTGCAGGTTCGAGGGGCTGAATTGCCCACTCCTGGCTCTTATGTTCTGATGTTCTTGTAGCCCACTGAGATGAAGGAGGGAGAGCCAGTCCTGCGACCCACTCTCCAGCCCAGCTTTCCCATCACTGCCGGACACTCTCACACTGCTGCACTTGGCAACAGTCATCACAAGCAACAGCAACTCTGACCAATTCCACCGCCTCTAACTTGGGGCATTTTGGAACTGATTTCCGTAGATCTTTATAATAACTCTGGCAGCCTGGCTCAGTGGATAGCTTGTGAGAAGTTTCTACATTCAGTACCTGCTCCAGAGACATTGCCACATATCGGACTGTAACCTCCAGTGCAGAGGGAGTGCCGCACAGCCGGATGCTCTGAGCGTCAGTTGTTAAGCATGCCTGCTCTCTCTCAGGCAGATGAAACTTTGAAAATGGAGCAGGGGAGCACCTTACAAAATCGAAGCCAATGGATAGGATAGGAGGGGCAATGTGAGGTTGAATTTAAAATAAAATTCAGGACAGTAAGAAAGGGAGTGGTGGAAAATGGTTACTTTTTCAGATAGGTGGATGGAGGACAGGCAGAGTCTGCTAGGCTCTGTGCAAGGGAATGACTTGGATATCGGAATAGAGTCAAATTTCAAAAATTACAAAAAAATTTAAAGTACCCAATTAATTTTTTGCAATTAAGGGGCAATTTAGCATGGCCAATCTACCTAACCTACACATCTTTGGGTTGTGGGGGCGAAACCCACGCAGACACGGGGAGAATGCGCAAACTCCACACGGACAGTGACCCAGAGACGGGATCGAACCTGGGACCTCAGCGCCGTGAGGCAGCAGTGCTAACCACTGCACCACCATGCTGCCCCTAAAATTACAAAATTTATTGATGATGCCAAGCTTGGAGGTGGAGCAGAAAGTGAGAATGCTCCTCACCCACTGCAGCAGGACATGGCTAAAGGGGCATGGGCAGACACTCGACAGGTCGAATTTAATACCGAGAAGTAGGAGAGGATGCCAGAAGGATTGGGGAGAGGAAATACTGACTTGATAGCATGGATAGGGGGTTAGCAGCACGGTTAGATTGGAGAAACTGGAGGCTGGAGAATTGCGGCTGAGGGGAGATCTGATCAAGTTGTTACGAGAAATCTGATCAAGTTGTTAAGGGGCAGCAGGGTAGCATGGTGGATAGCACAATTGCTTCACAGCTCCAGGGTCTCAGGTTCGATTCCCGGCTGGGTCACTGTCTGTGCGGAGTCTGCACATCCTCCACGTGTGTGCGTGGGTTTCCTCCGGGTGCTCCGGTTTCCTCCCACAGTCCAAAGATGTGCAGGTTAGGTGGAATGGCCGTGATAAATTGCCCTTGGCGTCCAAAATGGCCCTTAGTGTTGGGTGGGGTTACTGGGTTATGGGGATAGGGTGGAGGTGTTGACCTTGGGTAGGGTGCTCTTTCCAAGAGCCGGTGCAGACTCGATGGGCCGAATGGCCTCCTTCTGCACTGTAAATTCTATGATATTCTATGATGAAATGATTTTGGTGAGGTAGACCAATAAAAGCTTTTCCTGGCATTAATACTTAGACGAGGGAAGTGGACGCACTGTTGCCAACTTTGCGGGTGACACAAGAATAGGTGGGAAGGAAGTGGCGAGGGTGGCACACAGAGTCTACAGAGGGATATTGACAGGTTAGGGGAATGGGCAAGAACTCGGCAGATGGAATACAAAGTGGGAAAATGGGAAGTTCTGCACTTTGCTGGGAAGAATAAAGGAGCTGAATATTACTTAAATGGAGAGACGGCAGAAAGCAGCAGCACAGAGGGATTTGGGGATTGTCCTGCATAAATCACAAAAAGCTGGTTTGCAAGTTCAGCAGGTAATGGGGAAGGCAACTGGTATGTTGGCCTTTATTGCAAAGGGAATGGAGTCTAAAAATAGGGAAGACTTGCTGAAGGCAAGGGGATAGGGATAGGGTTAGACCGTACCTGGAATGCTGTGAACAGCTTTGATCCACTTATCTAAGGAAAGATATACCGGCATTGGAGGCCGTCCAGAGAAGGTTCACTCCGGGTGTGGAGGGATTTTCTCATGAGGAGAGGTTGAGTAGGTTGGGTCTGTGCTCAGAAGAATGAGAGGCGACCTTATTGAGACATATCGGATTCAGGGTGAGTTTGACAGAGTCGATGCTGAGAGGTTGTTTCCCCCTGTGGGAGAGTCTAGGACCAGAGGGCAGAATCTCAGAGTGAGGGGGTCGCCCCATTTCAGACAGAGATGAGGAGGAATCTCTTCTCTCCGAGGGGAGTGAATCTGTGGAATTCTTCACCGCAGAGAGCTGGAGAGGCCGGAGCGTTAAGTGTGTTCAAGGCTGAGACAGATTTTTATTCTGTAAGGGAATCGAGGGTTATGGGGCGAAGGTGGGAAAGAGGAGTTGAGGATCAGATCAGCCATGATATCATTGAACAGACATGATGGGCTGAATGGCCCACATCTGCTCCCACATGTTGTGGTCACTGATAACATATCCTTCTTTTCATTTCTCCTTCAGATGCTTATCCAGCTTCCCTTCCCGTACATTGACATTATTGACATCAGCTTTTTTGTGTGGTAGCTTCCTCCAGCCTCTTCCTTCACTCTGGGTAAAGGAGCAGAGAAATTCCTTTCAATGATAATGTATGACATTTGGAGAATGTGAAAATGAAGCAGTTACCGGCATAACAGCAGCGACTGTAATTTATCTGAAATTCACCAGCTAAAACAGGACATCCCATAGTCACTTTTCCGTGAAACTTGGTCCTCTCTTAGATAGATAGATAGAGAAATACAGCACAGAACAGGCCCTTCGGCCCACGATGTTGCGCCGAACTTTTGTCCTAGGTTAATCAAAGAATTTTGGACAATTTTTCATGGCCAATCCACTCAACCTGCACATCTTTGGACTGTGGGAGGAAACCGGAGCACCCGGAGGAAACCCACGCAGTCACGGGGAGGATGTGCAGACTCCACACAGACAGCGACCCAAGTCGAAATCGAACTTGGGACCCTGGAGCTGTGAAGCAATTGTGCTATCCACAATGCTACCGTGCTGCCCTTAAGAAGTTAACCTACACTCCATTATTCTACCCTAATCCATGTACCTATCCAATAGCCGCTTGAAGGTCCCTAACGTTTCCGACTCAACTACTTCCACAGGCAGTGCATTCCATGCCCCCACTACTCTCTGGGTAAAGAACCTACCTCTGACATCCCCTCTATATCTTCCACCATTTATCTTAAATTTATGTCCCCTTGTAATGGTGTGTTCCACCCGGGGAAAAAGTCTCTGACTGTCTACTCTACCTATTCCCCTAATCATCTTATAAACCTCTATCAAGTCGCCCCTCATCCTTCTCCGTTCTAATGAGAAAAGGCCTAGCACCCTCAACCTTTCCTCGTAAGACCTACTCTCCATTCCAGGCAACATCCTGGTAAATCTCCTTTGCACCTTTTCCAAAGCTTCCACATCCTTCCTAAAATGAGGCGACCAGAACTGCACACAGTACTCCAAATGTGGCCTAGCCAAGGTTTTGTACAGCTGCATCATCACCTCACGGCTCTTAAATTCAATCCCTCTGCTAATGAACACTAGCACACCATAGGCCTTCTTCACAGCTCTATCCAGTTGAGTGGCAACTTTCAAAGATCTATGAACATAGACCCCAAGATCTCTCTGCTCCTCCACATTCGAACCACCGAATTCCTACAGTGCAGAAGGAGGCCATTCGGCCCATCGAGTCTGCACTGGATCTTGGAAAGAGCACCCTGCTTAAGCCCACGCCTCCACCCTATCCCTGTACCCAGAAACCCCACCTCACCTTTTGGACACTAAGGGACAATGTATCATGGCCAGTCCCCCTAACCTGCACATCTTTGGACTGTGGGAGGAAACCGGAGCACCCGGAGGAAACCCACATACACACGGGGAGGATGTGCAGACTCCGCACAGACACCCGAGGCCGGAATGGAACCCAGGAGCTGTGAGGCAGCAGTGCGAACCCACTGTGCTACCCCAAACTCTTCTCCAACTCATTTAAAACGAATGTAGCCAAACAGATCAGTACTCACTGTGAATCTAGAGATTTGCAAATCATTATTTGCTACCTGGTAATAGGTATGGCTGCCAGATAGTGAGCAGTGAAGAGGACCAAGGGATAGAACAAAGGCATGGAAATTGAATCAAGGAATACATCAATCATAACCTGAATAGTGGAGGCAGGATTGAGGGGCTGAATGGCCTCCTCCTGTCCCTGTGTAACAGGCTGGAGAGGGACTGAATGGCCTCCTCCTGTTCAGGCTTGAGAGGGGCTGAATGGGCTTCTCCTGTTCCTGTGTAACAGGCTGGAGAGGGGCTGAATGGCCTCCTGTTCCTGTGTAACAGGCTGGTGAGGGGCTGAATGGGCTCCTCCTGTTCCTGTGTAACAGGCTGGAGAAGGGGCTGAATGGGGCCTCCTGTTTCTGTGTAACAGGCTGGAGAGGGGCTGAATGGGCCTCCTGTTCCTGTGTAACAGGCTGGAGAGGGGCTGAATGGGCTCCTCCTGTTTCTGTGTAACAGGCTGGAGAGGGGCTGAATGAGCTCTTGTTCCTGTGTTACAGGCTGGAGAGGGGCTGAATGGGCTCCTGTTCCTGTGTAACAGGCTGGAGAGGGGCTGAATGGGCTACTCCTGTTTCTGTGTAACAGGCTGGAGAGGGGCTGAATGGGCCTCCTGTTCCTGTGTAACAGGCTGGAGAAGGGGCTGAATGAGCTCTTGTTCCTGTGTTACAGGCTGGAGAGGGGCTGAATGGGCTCCTCCTGTTCCTGTGTAACAGGCTGGAGAAGGGGCTGAATGAGCTCTTGTTCCTGTGTTACAGGCTGGAGAGGGGCTGAATGGGCTCCTCCTGTTCCTGTGTAACAGGCTGGAGAGGGGCTGATTCGCCTCCTCCTGTTCCTGTGTAACAGGCTGGAGAGGGGCTGAACAGGCCTCCTGTCCCTGTGTAACAGGCTGGAGAAGGGGCTGAATGAGCTCTTGTTCCTGTGTTACAGGCTGGAGAGGGGCTGAATGGGCTCCTCCTGTTCCTGTGTAACAGGCTGGAGAGGGGCTGAATGGGCCGCCTCCTGTTCCTGTGTAACAGGCTGGAGAGGGGCTGAATGGGCCTCCTGTCCCTGTGTAACAGGCTGGAGAGTGTCTGAATGGGTCTCCTGTTCCTGTGTAACAGGCTGGAGAGGGGCTGAATGGGTCTCCTGTCCCTGTGTAACAGGCTGGAGAGGGGCTGAATGGGCCTCCTGTTCCTGTGTAACAGACTGGAGAGGGGCTGAATGGCCTGTTCCTGTGTAACAGGCTCAAGGAGGGGGCTTAATGGGCCTCCTCCTGTTCCTGTGTAACAGGCTGGAGAGGGGCAAATGGTCCTCCTCCTGTTCCTGTGTAACAGGCTGGAGAGGGGCTGAATGGTCCTCCTTCTGTCCCTGTGTAACAGGCTGGAGAGGGGCTGAATGGGCCTCCTCCTGTTCCTGTGTAACAGGCTGGAGAGGGGCTGAATGGTCCTCCTCCTGTCCCTGTGTAACAGGCTGGAGAGGGGCTGAATGGGCCTCCTCCTGTTTCTATGTAACAGGCTGGAGAGGGGCTGAATGGGCTCCTCCTGTCCCTGTGTAACAGGCTGGAGAGGGGCTGAATGAGCTCTTGTTCCTGTGTTACAGGCTGGAGAGGGGCTGAATGGGCTCCTGTTCCTGTGTAACAGGCTGGAGAGGGGCTGATTGGCCTCCTCCTGTTCCTGTGTAACAGGCTGGAGAGGGGCTGAATGGTCCTCCTCCTGTTCCTGTGTAACAGGCTGGAGAGGGGCTGAATGGTCCTCCCCCTGTCCCTGTGTAACAGGCTGGAGAGGGGCTGAATGGGCCTCCTCCTGTTTCTATGTAACTGGCTGGAGAGGGGCTGAATGGGCTCCTCCTGTCCCTGTGTAACAGGCTGGAGAGGGGCTGAATGGGCCTCCTCCTGTCCCTGTGTAACAGGCTGGAGAGGGGCTGAATGGGCCTCCTCCTGTTTCTATGTAACTGGCTGGAGAGGGGCTGAATGGGCTCCTCCTGTCCCTGTGTAACAGGCTGGAGAGGGGCTGAATGGGCCTCCTCCTGTTTCTGTGTAACAGCCTGGAGAGGGGCTGAATGGGCTCCTCCTGTCCCTGTGTAACAGGCTGGAGAGGGGCTGAATGAGCTCTTGTTCCTGTGTAACAGGCTGGAGAGGGGCTGAATGGGTCTCCTGTCCCTGTGTAACAGGCTGGAGAGGGGCTGAATGAGCCTCCTCCTGTTCCTGTGTAACAGACTGGAGAGGGGCTGAATGGCCTGTTCCTGTGTAACAGGCTCAAGGAGGGGGCTTAATGGGCCTCCTCCTGTTCCTGTGTAACAGGCTGGAGAGGGGCTGAATGGCCTCCTGTTTCTGTGTAACAGGCTGGAGAGGGGCTGAATGGGCCTCCTCCTGTTCCTGTGTAACAGGCTGGAGAGGGGCTGAATGGGCCTCCTCCTGTCCCTGTGTAACAGGCTGGAGAGGGGCTGAATGGTCCTCCTCCTGTCCCTGTGTAACAGGCTGGAGAGGGGCTGAATGGGCTCCTGTTCCTGTGTAACAGGCTGGAGCGGGGCTGAATGGGCTCCTCCTGTCCCTGTGTAACAGGCTGGAGAGGGGCTGAATGGTCCTCCTCCTGTCCCTGTGTAACAGGCTGGAGAGGGGCTGAATGGCCTCCTCCTGTCCCTGTGTAACAGGCTGGAGAGGGGCTGAATGGCCTCCTGTGGGTAATGTCTCTGGAAGGAAGTGTTTGATGGCCCATTGAGCTGTTACAGGATAGCAGCAGTTGACAGTAATTTTGATCCTCCTCCCTTTTCCCGCTGTGTGAGTTTATCAGATGTTGAAAGATTGATTGTAATCCTTGTGTTGAAAGAGGTCTCAATGTTTGTGGATGTCAGCCACGTTTCGACTCAGGCCAAGTTAAAATAGAGGGTGAGGGTGGAGCCGGTGTCATGTTTATCTGTCAGCCAGGAGTTCCCAATGCAAAGGGTTGCCACTCTGTACAGTATCGCTGACGATATCTCCGCACTGAGAGCAAGCTACTATAACTTCAAACTCTTCCCAGTGGAGGGGAGGATTGGCATCTGGGCTCCAGACTTCAGGAAGGATGTCAAATCCACGCAGAGAAGGTTTGTCAGAATGTTTCCAAGGATGAGGGACTTTGTTTTCTTGGAGAGGGGGAGAATCGAGGGGAGGGGCCCCGTTCTCCTTCAATCGGGGAAGGGCGAGGAGAGGTTTCCTCCAGGGGGTTCAAAAGAATTAACTTTTTAATTTGGCTTTATTCACTGAACGATATTTCAAAACTGCAGCTGCCTGGGTGGAATTGGAACCCACCTTTGCAGATCGCGAGTGGAGGGTCTCTGATTGCTGCTGGCGTTACAGATCCCCACACAGTATACCCTCAAAGGGAGGGCCCCTGTTCTGGAGGGTCTCCAGCAGAGGCCATATTGGTGATGGATCAGAGCAAACCGGAGAATTCTTTTAACCGAGAGAGTTCTAATCTGAAACGTGCTGTCTGTAAGGAGGCATCTTTAAAAAATGTTAAGTTTGTTTACGGGATGTGTGTGTCGCTGGTTAGATCAGTATTTAATGCCCATCCCGAGTTGCCCCTTGAGCAGGTGGGATTGAGCTGCCTTCCTGAACTGCTGCAGTCCCCGAGGTGTAGGTACACCCACTGTGCTGTTAGGAAGGGAGTTCCAGGATGTTGCCCCAGCGACAGTGAAGGAGCGGCGATATATTTCCCAGTCAGGGTGGTGAGTGACTTGGAGGGGAACCTCCAGGTGGTGGGGTTCCCAGGTATCTGCTGCTCTTGTCCTTCTAGATGGTAGAGGCCGTGGGTTTGGAAGGTGCTGTCTAAGGAGCCTTGGTGAGTTACTGCAGAGCATCTTGTAGATGGTACACACGGCTGCCACTGTGCGTCGGTGGTGTAGGATTTGAAATTTTGTAGATGGGGTGCCAATCAAACGGGGCTGCTTTGTCCTGGATGGTGTTGAGCTTCTTGAGTGTTGTTGGAGCTGCGCTCATCCAGGCAAGTGGAGAGTATTCCATCACACTCCTGACTTGTGCCTTGTAGATGGTGGACAGGCTTTGGGGAGTCAGGAGGTGAGTTACTCCCCATAGGATTCCTAGCCTTTGACCTGCTCTGGTAGCCACAGTATTAATGTTGCTAGTCCAGTTCAGTTTCTGATCAATGGTAACCTCCAGGATGTTCATTTGCAAAGGGAAATTTGAGGGAGCACCGCATTGACAGAGGGTCAGTACTGAGGGAGTGCTGCACTGTCAGAGGGTCAGTACTGAGGGAGTGCCGCACTGTCAGAGGGTCAGTACTGAGGGAGTGCAGCACTGTCAGAGGGTCAGTACTGAGGGAGTGCTGCACTGTCAGAGGGTCAGTACTGAGGGAGTGCTGCACTGTCAGAGGGTCAGTACTGAGGGAGTGCCGCACTGTCAGAGGGTCAGTACTGAGGGAGTGCCGCACTGTCAGAGGGTCAGTACTGAGGGAGTGCTGCACTGTCAGAGGGTCAGTACTGAGGGAGTGCAGCACTGTCAGATGGTCAGTACTGAGGGAGTGTCGCACTGTCAGAGGGTCAGTACTGAGGGAGTGCCGCACTGTCAGCGGGTCAGTACAGAGGGAGTGCTGCACTGTCAGAGGGTCAGTACTGAGGGAGTGCCGCACTGTCAGAGGGTCAATACTGAGGGAGTGCCGCACTGTCAGAGGGTCAGTACTGAGGGAGTGCCGCACTGTCAGAGGGTCAATACTGAGAGAATGCTGCACTGTCAGAGGGTCAGTACTGAGGGAGTGCTGCACTGTCAGAGGGTCAGTACTGAGGGAGTGCCGCACTGTCAGAGGGTCAGTCCTGAGGGAGTGCCGCACTGTCAGAGGGTCAGTACTGAGGGAGTGCTGCACTGTCAGAGGGTCAGTACTGAGGGAGTGCCGCACTGTCAGAGGGTCAGTACTGAGGGAGTGCTGCACTGTCAGAGGGTCAGTACTGAGGGAATGCTGCACTGTCAGAGGGTCAATACTGAGGGAGTGCTGCACTGTCAGAGGGTCAGTACTGAGGGAGAGCTGCACTGTCAGAGGGTCACTACTGAGGGAGTGCTGCACTGTCAGAGGTTCAGTACTAAGGGAGTGCCGCACTGTCAGAGGGTCAGTACTGAGGGAGTGCTGCACTGTCAGAGGGTCAGTACTGAGGGAGTGCTGCACTGTCAGAGGGTCAGTACTGAGGGAGTGCCGCACTGTCAGAGGGTCAGTACTGAGGGAGTGCTGCACTGTCAGAGGGTCAGTACTGAGGGAATGCTGCACTGTCAGAGGGTCAATACTGAGGGAGTGCTGCACTGTCAGAGGGTCAGTACTGAGGGAGAGCTGCACTGTCAGAGGGTCACTACTGAGGGAGTGCTGCACTGTCAGAGGTTCAGTACTGAGGGAGTGCTGCACTGTCAGAGGGTCAGTACTGAGGGAGTGCTGCACTGTCAGAGGGTCAGTACTGAGGGAGTGCTGCACTGTCAGAGGGTCAATACTGAGGGAGTGCTGCACTGTCAGAGGGTCAGTACTGAGGGAGTGCCGCACTGTCAGAGGGTCAGTACTGAGGGAGTGCTGCACTGTCAGAGGGTCAGTACTGAGGGAGTGCCGCACTGTCAGTCAGTGCTGAGGGAGTGCCGCACTGTCAGAGGGTCAGTACTGAGGGAATGCCGCACTGTCAGAGGGTCAGTATTGAGGGAGTGCTGCAGTCAGAGGGTCAGTACTGAGGGAGTGCTGCAGTCAGAGGGTCAGTACTGAGGGAGTGCCGCACTGTCAGAGGGTCAGTACTGAGGGAGTGCCGCACTGTCAGAGGGTCAGTACTGAGGGAGTGCTGCACTGTCAGAGGGTCAGTACTGAGGGAGTGCTGCCCTGTCAGAGGGTCAGTACTGAGGGAGTGCCGCACTGTCAGAGGGTCAGTACTGAGGGAGTGCTGCACTGTCAGAGGGTCAGTACTGAGGGAGTGCCGCACTGTCAGAGGGTCAGTACTGAGGGAGTGCTGCACTGTCAGAGGGTCAGTACTGAGGGAGTGCCGCACTGTCAGAGGGTCAGTACTGAGGGAGCGCTGCACTGTCAGAGGGTCAGTACTGAGGGTGTGCCGCACTGTCACAGGGTCAGTACTGAGGGAATGCAGCACTGTCAGAGGGTCAGTACTGAGGGAGTGCAGCACTGTCAGAGGGTCAGTACTGAGGGAGAGCTGCACTGTCAGAGGGTCACTACTGAGGGAGTGCTGCACTGTCAGAGGTTCAGTAGTGAGGGAGTGCTGCACTGTCAGAGGGTCAGTCCTGAGGGAGTGCTGCACTGTCAGAGGGTCAGTACTGAGGGAGTGCTGCACTGTCAGAGGTTCAGTACTGAGGGAGTGCTGCACTGTCAGAGGGTCAGTACTGAGGGAGTGCTGCACTGTCAGAGGGTCAGTACTGAGGGAGTGCTGCACTGTCAGTCAGTACTGAGGGAGGGCCGCACTATCAGAGGTTCAGTACTGAGGGAATGCCGCACTGTCAGATGGTCAGTATTGAGGGAGTGCTGCACTGTCAGAGGGTCAGTACTGAGGGAGTGCCGCACTGTCAGAGGGTCAGTACTGATGGAGTGCCGCACTGTCAGAGGGTCAGTACTGAGGGAGTGCTGCAGTCAGAGGGTCAGTACTGAGGGAATGCTGCACTGTCAGAGTGTCAGTACTGAGGGAGTCAGTACTGAGGGAGTGCTGCACTGTCAGAGGGTCAGTACTGAGGGAGTGCCGCACTGTCAGAGGGTCTGTACTGAGGGAGTGCCGCACTGTCAGACGGTCAGTACTGAGGGAGCGCCGCACTGTCAGAGGGTCAGTACTGAGGGAGGGCTGCACTGTCAGAGGGTCAGTACTGAGGGTGTGCCGCACTGTCAGAGGGTCAGTACTGAGGGAGTGCCGCACTGTCAGAGGGTCTGTACTGAGGGAGTGCCGCACTGTCAGACGGTCAGTACTGAGGGAGCGCCGCACTGTCAGAGGGTCAGTACTGAGGGAGGGCTGCACTGTCAGAGGGTCAGTACTGAGGGAGTGCTGCACTGTCAGAGGGTCAGTACTGAGGGAGTGCCGCACTGTCAGAGCGTCAGTACTGAGGGAGTGCCGCACTGTCAGAGGGTCTGTACTGAGGGAGTGCCGCACTGTCAGACGGTCAGTACTGAGGGAGCGCCGCACTGTCAGAGGGTCAGTACTGAGGGAGGGCTGCACTGTCAGAGGGTCAGTACTGAGGGAGTGCTGCACTGTCAGAGGGTCAGTACTGAGGGAGTGCCGCACTGTCAGAGCGTCAGTACTGAGGGAGTGCCGCACTGTCAGAGGGTCAGTACTGAGAGAGTGCTGCACTGTCAGAGGGTCAGTACTGAGGGAGCCCCGCACTGTCAGAGGGTCAGTACTGAGGGAGTGCCGCACTGTCAGAGGGTCAGTACTGAGGGAGTGCTGCACTGTCAGAGGGTCAGTACTGAGGGAGTGCCGCACTGTCAGAGCGTCAGTACTGAGGGAGTGCCGCACTGTCAGAGGGTCAGTACTGAGGGAGCCCCGCACTGTCAGAGGGTCAGTACTGAGGGAGCCCCGCACTGTCAGAGGGTCAGTACTGAGGGAGTGCCGCACTGTCAGAGGGTCAGTACTGAGGGAGTGCCGCACTGTCAGAGGGTCAGTACTGAGGGAGTGCTGCACTGTCAGAGGGTCAGTACTGAGGGAGTGCTGCACTGTCAGAGGGTCAGTACTGAGGGAGTGCTGCACTGTCAGAGGGTCAGTACTGAGGGAGTGCTGCACTGTCAGAGGGTCAGTACTGAGGGAGTGCTGCACGGTCAGAGGGTCAGTACTGAGGGAGCCGCACTGTCAGAGGGTCAGTGCTGAGGGAGTGCCGCACTGTCAGAGGGTCAGTACTGAGGGAGTGCCGCACTGTCAGAGGGTCAGTACTGAGGGAGTGCCGCACTGTCAGAGGGTCAGTACTGAGGGAGTGCTGCACTGTCAGAGGGTCAGTACTGAGGGAGTGCTGCACTGTCAGAGGGTCAGTACTGAGGGAGTGCCGCACTGTCAGAGGGTCAGTACTGAGTACAATGAAATGCCAGAGCTGGTATCTTTTGATTGTGACGTTTAGCCAATGCTTTTAAATCTGACCCACTGCCAGTAACCTGGCCAACATTTAGCACTCGATTGATGTCGGAAAAATAAAGCGTTGTTATGGAGCTGCCCTTGGTGGGTACCCGCTGTCCACAGGAGGCGTAACACTCGTCACTGGCTTTGGGTCACTGTGAGACTGACACTCTCACTATGGAATGTTTCACAGTGCGTGGAGCAATTCTGAGATTCATTCCAGCCACTGTGACAAACACGGCTGTTAGACCTGGATTGCCTGCTCACACCAACTTCGGTCAGATTCTGCCTTTGCAGAAATCCGAGGAAAATTGCCATTTTCCTCCTCACAGTTTCTCCCTGAAGCCTTGTTTGTGTTCGGCAGGAAGATGTGAACTGCAGCATGATCGTAACTTCTCCGTGTTTACATTTCAATGGGGTGACTGAGAGAGGCGAGTGATAAACAAGAGCATTCCTTCGCCTTTCTTTCTAGGTTCTGCCCGTTGCTTCATGCGAGTGTCTTTTTCCCTCTTTCAGCTGGACGGGGAAATGAAGCAGCAAAATAACGGCGGCTGCAACAGCATGCTGCCCTCAGTGACTGGTTTATGTATTCAGGTCTCTCTAAAGGGCAGTGATTTACCTTAATTCCTGTAGGAGATGACTGACAATTGAGGTGCTGAATCCACAAAGCAGCACGGTAGCATTGCAGATAGCACAATTGCTTCACAGCTCCAGGTCTCAGGTTCGATTCCCGGCTTGGGTCACTGTCTGTGCGGAGTCTGCACATCCTCCCCGTGTGTGCGTGGGTTTCCTCCAGGTGCTCCGGTTTCCTACCACAGTTCAAAGATGTGCAGGTTAGGTGGATTGGCCGTGATAAATTGCCCCTTCGTGTCCAAAATTGCCCTTAGTGTTGGGTGGTGTTACTGGGTTATGGGGGTAGGATGGAGATGTGGACCTTAGGTGGGGTGCTCTTTCCAGGAGCTGGTACGGGCTTGATGGGCCGAATGGCCTCCTTCTGCACTGTAAATTCTATAACTTTCCCAGGCTCCACTGGGGAGTTGGATACTGGTGAGAGGGATTGTTGTTTGTCCGTGGCTCCTCACCGGGGGCTAGGTTACCTTGGTTGGCTCCATGGCTGGAGTGTGATGTGGAATGACAGCAGCATTGTGGGTCCAGTCTCCAGACTGGCCATTGCAGTTCATGTTGTAGCAGCATCTCTCCTTGCTTGATGCCCAGCACTGCCCTTCAAACTTTCGAACCACTAACACAGAGGGTTAGAAACCTCAGGTCCCAGAACCGAGCTGCATCAGTGATGGTGAAGGCTCCTGGGTATGGGATGTGAATAAGTGTTATGCTCTGTGTTGTGCCCATGGTAAAGATGCACATGAACGTTTAGTTCTTTGACTAGTAATAGTTTATTAACAAAATGAACATGTGGAACGATAACTGACGAACTACAATGCAAACGGTAACTAATAAGTGAATTCTCCTGGAGTTACTTCTCGTGTGACTGTCCTCCAGTACGCGTTACTACCAACTGCCCCATCTCCAAAGTCACATGTTGGATCTCGATCGCCACCTGCTGGTCGGAGGTCATATAGATGACTTTATACATAAACAGAGAAAGAGATACATCACCTCAGAAGGGACATGTCCCACATTTTGTTCCCGTGCAAATGTTCACGACTGCAGGATGAGACGCGCCTGGTTCCTCGAGTGGGACGGGGAAATCACAGCGTCCATTCGGCCCATTCACCCTGGCCTTCCCTCCTGCTCTTTCACCCTCACCATGTTAATTCTCTCTTCTTGGAGAATGGTAATCTGCATCATCAGCCCACAGTGTTGAGCAGAATCAGTTTGTGTTTACTCACACCCCGATGTGAAGCTGACCGCCGGTGAGGTTGGTGAACGAGGAGATTTAACATCTGGGCGCGAGATTTCTCTCTCCGCCATTTAAAACAGATTGAAAGGGCAGGAATGTCATACAAGTGTGTGAGGGCTCAGTCCACGCCCAGCTGGGGTATGGTGTGGCTTAATCAGCCGTCATTCTGTGGGTATCACTGTGACCTCAGAATCAGAAGACACACAATTCCAACTTCACTGCAGAGATAAGACAACAAACTCCAGGCGGACACATCCTGTGCAGTACAGAGGGAGTGCCGCACTGTCAGAGGGTCAGTACTGAGGGAGTGCCGCACTGTCAGAGGGTCAGTACTGAGGGAGTGCCGCACTGTCAGAGGGTCTGTACTGAGTGAGCTCCGCACTGTCAGAGGGTCAGTACTGAGGGAGTGCCGCACTGTCAGAGGGTCAGTACAGAGGGAGTGCCGCACTGCCAGAGGGTCAGTACAGAGGGAGTGCCGCACTGTCAGAGGGTCAGTACTGAGGGAGTGCCGCACTGTCAGAGGGTCAGTACTGAGGGAGTGCCGCACTGTCAGAGGGTCAGTACTGAGGGAGTGCCGCACTGTCAGTCAGTACTGAGGGAGTGCTGCATTGTCAGAGGGTCAGTACTGAAGGAGTGCCGCACTGTCAGAGGGTCAGTACTGAGGGAGTGCCGCACTGTCAGAGGGTCAGTACTGAGGGAGTGCCGCACTGTCAGAGGGTCAGTACTGACGGAGTGCTACACTGTCAGAGGGTCAGTACTGAGGGAGTGCCGCACTGTCAGAGGGTCAGTACTGAGGGAGTGCTGCATTGTCAGAGGGTCAGTACTGAGGGAGTGCTGCACTGTCAGAGGATCAGTACTGAGGGAATGCTGCACTGTGAAAGGGTCAGTACTGAGGGAGTGCTGCACTGTCAAAGGGTCAGAAGTGAGGGAGCGCTGCACTGTCAGAGGGTCAGTACTGAGGGAGTGCTGCACTGTCAGAGGGTCAGTACTGAGGGAGTGCCGCACTGTCAGAGGGTCTGTACTGAGTGAGCTCCGCACTGTCAGAGGGTCAGTACTGAGGGAGTGCTGCACTGTCAGAGGGTCAGTACAGAGGGAGTGCCGCACTGTCAGAGGGTCAGTACTGAAGGAGTGCCGCACTGTCAGAGGGTCAGTACTGAGGGAGTGCCGCACTGTCAGAGGGTCAGTACTGAGGGAGTGCCGCACTGTCAGAGGGTCAGTACTGACGGAGTGCTACACTGTCAGAGGGTCAGTACTGAGGGAATGCTGTAACTGTGAAAGGGTGAGTACTGAGGGAGTGCTGCACTGTCAGAGGGTCAGTACTGAGGGAGTGCTGCACTGTCAAAGGGTCAGAAGTGAGGGAGCGCCGCACTGTCAGAGGGTCAGTACTGAGGGAGGGCCTCACTGTCAGAGGGTCAGTACTGAGGGAGTGCTGCACTGTCAGAGGGTCAGTACTGAGGGAGTGCCACACTGTCAGAGGGTCAGTACTGAGGGAGTGCTGCACTGTCAGAGGATCAGTACTGAGGGAATGCTGCACTGTGAAAGGGTCAGTACTGAGTGAGTGCTGCACTGTCAGAGGGTCCGTGCTGAGGGAGTGCTGCACTGTCAGAGGGTCAGTACTGAGGGAGTGCTGCACTGTCAGAGGGTCAGTACTGAGGGAGTGCCGCACTGCCAGAGGGACAGTGCTGAGGGAGTGCCGCACTGCCAGAGGGTCAGTAGTGAGGGAGTGCCGCACTGTCAGAGGATCAGAGGGGGTGCTGCACTGTCAGAGGGTCAGTGCTGAGGGAGTGCCGCATTGTCAGAGGGTCAGTACTGAGGGAGTGCTGCACTGTCAGAGGGTCAGTACTGTGGGAGTGCCGCACTGTCAGAGGGTCAGTACTGAGGGAGTGCTGTACTGTCAGAGGGTCAGTACTGAGGGAGTGCCGCACTGTCAGAGATTCAGTACTGAGGGCGTGCTGCACTGTCAGAGGGTCAGTACTGAGGGAGTGCTGCACTGTCAGAGGGTCAGTACTGAGGGAGTGCTGCACTGTCAGAGGGTCAGTACTGAGGGAGTGCGGCACTGTCAGAGGGTCAGTACTGAGGGAGTGCTGCACTGTCAGAGGGTCAGTACTGAGGGAGTGCCGCACTGTCAGAGGGTCAGTACTGAGGGAGTGCTGCACTGTCAGAGGGTCAGTACTGAGGGAGTGCCGCACTGTCAGAGGGTCAGTGCTGAGGGAGTGCAGCACTGTCAGAGGGTCAGTACTGAGGGAGTGCAGCACTGTCAGAGGGTCAGTACTGAGGGAGTGCTGCACTGTCAGAGGGTCAGTACTGAGGGAGTGCTGCACTGTCAGAGGGTCAGTACTGAGGGAGTGCCGCACTGTCAGAGGGTCAGTACTGAGGGAGTGCCGCACTGTCAGAGGGTCAGTACTGAGGGAGTGCCGCACTGTCAGAGGGTCAGTACTGAGGGAGTGCCGCACTGTCAGAGGGTCAGTACTGAGGGAGTGCCGCACTGTCAGAGGGTCAGTACTGAGGGAGTGCCGCACTGTCAGAGGGTCAGTTCTGAGGGAGTGCTGCACTGTCAGAGGGTCAGTACTGAGGGAGTGCCGCATTGTCAGAGGGTCAGTACTGAGGGAGTGCTGCACTGTCAGAGGGTCAGTACTGTGGGAGTGCCGCACTGTCAGAGGGTCAGTACTGAGGGAGTGCTGTACTGTCAGAGGGTCAGTACTGAGGGAGTGCCGCACTGTCAGAGATTCAGTACTGAGGGCGTGCTGCACTGTCAGAGGGTCAGTACTGAGGGAGTGCTGCACTGTCAGAGGGTCAGTACTGAGGGAGTGCTGCACTGTCAGAGGGTCAGTACTGAGGGAGTGCGGCACTGTCAGAGGGTCAGTACTGAGGGAGTGCTGCACTGTCAGAGGGTCAGTACTGAGGGAGTGCCGCACTGTCAGAGGGTCAGTACTGAGGGAGTGCTGCACTGTCAGAGGGTCAGTACTGAGGGAGTGCCGCACTGTCAGAGGGTCAGTGCTGAGGGAGTGCAGCACTGTCAGAGGGTCAGTACTGAGGGAGTGCAGCACTGTCAGAGGGTCAGTACTGAGGGAGTGCTGCACTGTCAGAGGGTCAGTACTGAGGGAGTGCTGCACTGTCAGAGGGTCAGTACTGAGGGAGTGCCGCACTGTCAGAGGGTCAGTACTGAGGGAGTGCCGCACTGTCAGAGGGTCAGTACTGAGGGAGTGCCGCACTGTCAGAGGGTCAGTACTGAGGGAGTGCCGCACTGTCAGAGGGTCAGTACTGAGGGAGTGCCGCACTGTCAGAGGGTCAGTACTGAGGGAGTGCCGCACTGTCAGAGGGTCAGTTCTGAGGGAGTGCTGCACTGTCAGAGGGTCAGTACTGAGGGAGCGCCGCACTGTCAGTGATCAGAATCACAGAATTGTTAGAATGTACTGAGGCCATTCGTCCCATCATGCCTGCACCAGCTCTCTGGATGAGCAATGCACTTTGCTCCACTCCCACCATTTTCCCGACCGACAACATCCAGTTCCCTGTTGGATGCTCGTTGGGCCTGTCCTCTGCCGCACTCCCGGCCTTTTATCAATTACTTTAAATCTGCGCCGTCCTGTTGTTGACTCTCTCGCTGTTCAAACAGGTTCCTCCTTTCTGATCTGTCCGGACCCCTCCGGATTCTGACTACCTCCGAAGCCCAAAGCTTTTGGCTACGTCAGCCTCTGGTCCTCTCGCACTGGGATGGGGGGGTTGCACTGCCTCTGGAGACCTTCCCGCCAGTTAACCCCACTGAAAGATAAACTGGCCCTCCACCTCATTGGGATCTTGCTCTGTACAAATTTTGCCATGCTACAAGAAAGCGATTCATTAACTGATTCACTTGGCGACCTCCTAAATGTGTGAATGGCTGTTTTGAAATGGGAGAATTAAACAGCACAGGCGGAGGCTATTTGGCCCATTAATGCTGTGCTAGCTCATTGGAAATTCTCCCTGCTGACTCTCTCATATCACTGCAAACTTTTGATATTTTAGATATATATATATCCAGTTCTCTTTTGAAAATTGATAACAGCTTTTCACACTTCATGTTGACAGTGACATTGTTAATGAGGGTGTTGACCGGGTTTAGCTCAGTGGGCTGGCCAGCCTGTTCATGATGCAGAGCGAGACCAGCAGTACGGGTTCAATTCCCCGTACCGGCTGAGGTTACTCATGAAGGCACCGCCCTCTCCACCTTGCCCCTCGCCTGAGGTGTGGTGACTCCCAGGTTAAATCACCACCAGTCAGCTCCCCTCGCCACGCAGGGGAAGGCAGTGATAATCTGGGACTGTGGAGACTTCACTTTGCTTGAAGTAAAGTGTCGACAAATTCATTTGCCTGGATGAGCGCAGCTCCAACAACATTCAAGAAGCTCGACACCATCCAGGACAAAGCAGCCCCGTTTGATTGCTCCCCCTTCCACAAACATTCACTCCCTCCACCACCGACGCACAGCGGCAGCCGTGTGTACCGTCTACAAGATGCACCCGCAGGAACTCACCAACGTTCCTTAGACAGCACCTTCCAAACCCACGACCTCTACCATCTAGAAGGACAAGAGCAGCAGATACCTGGGAACCCCGCCACCTGGAGGTTCCCCTCCAAGTCACTCACCACCCCGACTTGGAAATGTATCGGCCGTTCCTTCACTGTCGCTGGGGCAACATCCTGGAACTCCCTCCCTAACAGCACAGTGGGTGTACCTACGCCCCATGGGTTGCAGCGGCTCAAGAAGGTAGCTCACCACCACCTTCTCGAGGGGCAGTTAGTGATGGGCAATAATTGTTGGCCTTAGTATTGATGC
Source organism: Scyliorhinus canicula (assembly GCF_902713615.1). NCBI lineage: Eukaryota > Metazoa > Chordata > Chondrichthyes > Carcharhiniformes > Scyliorhinidae > Scyliorhinus > Scyliorhinus canicula. The sequence continues at coordinate 23,243,887 of NC_052171.1, read as the reverse complement.
CCAATGCCCTAACAATTCAAGAATATTTGAATAAAGGTTTTTCTGATAATGTCGGTGATCAGATACATTGAGCAAAGTGACGAAGGAGGTTGTGATCATGAAATGATCAATGGCGGGCTGAGGAGAGAGTTGAAGAGAATTTATTGATACGCGGGGCTGTTGGCGAAATGGGTACCATTGATATTCCAGCCTGTAACTCGCCCCTGGGTATCTATCAATCTGGTTGTAACCCAGCCACACCCCCTTGCTTAGAGTCCAGCCTGTAACCCACTGGGGCCACGTGACGGTGTGTGCAACCTCGATGGGATGAGAGATGTGGCACAGGCCCAGTGAGTGTGTCGGGAACAGCCCTCTCTGACTGTATCGGAGTTCAGCAGCCTGTGAATCTGTACCTGGGTGTGTGTCTCACAGGCTGTCTGTGCAAACTACACTGCAGCGAAAATAATTGACTTGGCAAAGCTACCGTTTCCTGTTTACAGTAATTGAACAGCCCCAGTCTACAGAGAGGGACGTCACACACACAGCTTGTTCCACTGCTGCATGGCAGGCACAGAGCTGGGCTGCAGGCTGCTTGCTCTGGGGGCGGGGGGGGGGGGGGGGGGGGGGGGGGGGGGTGTGCTCTTCGAGCAGATTTCGGCTGTGGGACGGCTGCTTTGGAAGATGTGGGTGATTGATCACAGCGTGACTAAACCCTCTGCTCTGACACACACCCACATGTCCCCCAAGCAAACAGGACTACGCACAGGTCGATCCCACAGGCTGCAAAATCAATCCTCGCTCTGACGTGCATGGAGTAGTTTGTGTGTCTCTCTGTCGGGCTGGAAGGCCCACATTTGGAACAGAAGCTACCTCCCCTCCCCGTAAACGCACGGTAATTACTCCGGGCTTGCAGGAGGGAACAATTACAATGCTCACAGCACTGCATTTACAAGACCGAGAGCATCGGGAAATGTCCCCAAACGATCACAGGGCCTTGAGCAGCAGCAATATGACAGCCCACCATGTTAGAGTGGCTGAGGGAGGTGGATGGAGCATCTTGTAAAAGGGAACGGATGCTGAGAGCACAAATTTCCGAGCTTCGGGCCCAGGCAGCCAACTGTGGGTCAGGAAAATTGGGATGCACTAGAGAGCAGGATGGGAGGGTTGGGAAACTATCTGAAAGAGTAGCAGGGCAAGAGGAGGTGACAGAGCAAGGATGAGGCAAGCCCGTGAATGGCTTTGAAGACAGGGATGAGAATTTTTAAATTGAAGTCATAATACTGGCCGAGCTTATAAGAACAATTTATAAAATGATCAAACCAATGTACACTTTGAAGTGTGTCATGCTTTTGAAATTCTCCACCAATGAGGAAGTAGCTGAGGTGACATCTTCATCCAGGTCCGGGATTCCTCGTGCGAGGAATCTTCATCCAGGTCAGAGATTCCTCGTGTAGGGAATTTTAATTTATGTCAGGGATCTCTCATGTGAGGAATCTTCATCCAGGTCAGGGATCCCTCGTGTGAGGAATCTTCATCCAGGTCAGGGATCCCTCGTGCGAGGAATCTTCATCCAGGTCAGGGGTTCCTCGTGTGGGATCTTCATCCAGGTCAGGGATCCCTCGTGTGAGGGATGTTCATCCAGGTCAGGGATCCCTCGTGTGAGGAATCTTCATCCAGGTCCGGGATTCCTCGTGCGAGGAATCTTCATCCAGGTCAGGGATTCCTCGTGTAGGGAATTTTAATTTATGTCAGGGATCTCTCATGTGAGGAATCTTCATCCAGGTCAGGGATCCCTCGTGTGAGGAATCCTCATCCAGGTCAGGGATCCCTCGTGTGAGGGATCTTCATCCAGGTCAGGGATCCCTCGTGTGAGGGATCTTCATCCAGGTCAGGGATCCCTCGTGTGAGGGATCTTCATTAAGGTCAGGGATCCCTCGTGTGAGGGATCTTCATTAAGGTCAGGGATCCCTCGTGCGAGGAATCTTCATCCAGGTCAGGGGTTCCTCGTGTGTGGGATCTTCATCCAGGTCAGGGATCCCTCGTGTGAGGGATGTTCATCCAGGTCAGGAATCCCTCGTGTGAGGGATCTTCATCCAGGTCAGGGATCCCTTGTGTGAGGGATCTTCATCCAGGTCAGGGATCCCTTGTGTGAGGGATCTTCATCCAGGTCAGGGATCCCTCGTGTGAGGGATCTGCATTCAGTTCCTGTTTGTTGGACATATTCTTGGAGGTTTGACCACATGATCTTGAGCTGTCATCGCCCTCCCTGAACTCTCCCACTTTGGGCCCTGACAGGCCTATCGTCATGGTGCCTCTGTTCCCATGGCAACTGAAAATCTAACACACTCTTGTTCCCAATTGGATGATTCTTCGCTGTCAGCCAAATAGCTGTTTTCCTTCCCCCAGACGGCAACGCTTCAAAATATAATTTGAAATGACGAGCGGCCGTTTAAAAGGCCGAGTTAGCTGTCGCTGGGAGTGGTCTCGTAGCCTGGATGTTAATTCCCAGTTCCCGGTAACTCCAGGACAGCCCTGGCCCACGTCGGGCTAACTTCCATGGGCTTGTGGACTGCGTTGCCAGGACTTGAAAGTTAGACCAACAAAGACTATCCGAGTTCGGAGTATGGTCTGCCCACCCTCTAGGCCGCTCGGGCCTACTCCACCGTCCAGTAAAGCTGGGTCTGATTCGGACTGAACTCCACGTTCCACCTACTCCTGATAGCTTTGGATTCCTTTGTTAGTCAAGAATTTACCTTACTCTGTCTTCAGAACTTCGCTATCTGCCCCCACTACGCTCTGCGGAAGAGGGTTCTAAAGAAAAATATTCTTCCCATCTCCAACTGAAGTGGGAGCCCGCTCCTTTTTAAACCATGTCCCCTGCCTCTCGTCTCCCATGAAGGAAATATCCTCTCAGTACCCACCCTGCCAGGACTCCCCTTATTCTTCCGAACTTCCAGCCGTTCCTCCTCGTCAGCTAACCCCTCCTGACCACCCCCCCCCCCCCCCCCCCCCCCCCGCCTCTCTGGGCAGCACCTTGGCGGTCGAGGCAAAGGGTTGTGTGTTCATAGAATTTACAGCGCAGAAGGAGGCCACTCGACCCATCGAGTCCGCACCGGCCCTCGGAAAGAGCACCCTACCCAAGCCCACACCACCCTAACCCCGTAACCCAGTAACCCCATCTAACCTTCTTTGACACTAAGGGACGAATTACCACGGCCAATCCACCTAACCTGCACGTCTTTGGACTGTGGGAGGAAACCGGAGCACCCGGAGGAAAGCCACTCAGACACGGGGAGAACCCAGGTCCCTGGTGCTGTGGGGCAGCAGTTCCAACCACCGTGCTGCCCTACAATACTTCATTGATAATGAAGCGCTTTGGGATGCCTGTTAGATGTGAATAACAGCTGGTGAAATGCAAGCTCTCTCACAGGAGGGATCACTGACCTGGTTACCCCCCCACCCCGCCACGGGTGGAGATTTGAGTTTGCTCCCCACCCCTGCCTCAAACAGGGAGCCAAACTTCCGGCTTCCCTGAATCCACTTTGCGTTAAAACCAAAACATGGTGGCGTTTAATTTTTGGAACAATTAGCTGGAATTGACTGAAATAACAGTCTGACGTGGGCGTCCTTGGGAACACTTTGGAGAGAGAGAGAGCTGGGAAATAGCAACAGGCAGGGTCACGGGGTCAGCAGGAAGAACCCAGTTTCAGTGCTCCGGCCCCTCACCAACATCTTCAGAAGCTTCTACCCCTCATCTCCAAATCTTTCACAGTATTCAACACACACTGGCTATTTAGTAACCAGCAAAACAAAGTGTCAAGTGAAAATAGAGCAGAAAGTGGCTTGAATTGAGATGTTCAAATTAACTCCACGACTTCAAATGTCTTTTTGGCATATTTGTTTTTTGCATCGTGCATCTACTTTGCTGCCTTTCCATTTCCACATTGCCTCAAGGGCTCAGTGGTTGTGTGCACCTCTGAGGATTGGTTCTGACCAAACAAGCGAGGAAAGTCTTGGCTACACTGGGGAGGGAGCCGAGGGAAGAGACATTTCGCCCCCTGGGTTGAAGAGGGAGAAGTTTAGACAGGGTTCCTGCCCCCAGTTACCATCTTGTGGCATGTCTAAATGTGATAGCCATGCTTGGTTCTGGCTGCCTTGTGGTAGAGGGAGCATCACTGATACAGGGAGAATCCGGCATCGTGTTCCCTGGGGGAATCCGGCATCGTGTTCCCTGGGAGAATCCGGCACCGTGTTCCCGGGGAGAATCCGGTACCGTGTTCCCGGGGAGAATCCGGCACCGTGTTCCCTGGTGGAATCCGGCATCGTGTTCCCTGGGAGAATCCGGCACCGCGTTCCCTGGGAGAATCCGGCACCGTGTTCCCTGGTGGAATCCGGCATCGTGTTCCCTGGGAGAATCCGGCATCGTGTTCCCTGGGGGAATCCGGCATCGTGTTCCCTGGGAGAATCCAGCATCGTGTTCCCTGGTGGAATCCGGCATCGTGTTCCCTGGGAGAATCCGGCACCGTGTTCCCGGGGAGAATCCGGTACCGTGTTCCCGGGGAGAATCCGATACCGTGTTCCCTGGGAGAATCCAGCATCGTGTTCCCTGGTGGAATCCGGCACCGTGTTCCCTGGGAGAATCCGGCACCGTGTTCCCTGGGAGAATCCGGTACAGTGTTCCCTGGGAGAATCCGGCACCGCGTTCCCTGGGAGAATCCGGCACCGCGTTCCCTGGGAGAATCCGGAACTGTGTTCCCTGGGAGAATCTGGAACCGTGTTCCCTGGGAGAATCCGGCACCGTGTTCCCTGGGAGAATCCGGCACCGTGTTCCCTGGGAGAATCCGGCATCGTGTTCCCTGGGAGAATCCGGTACCGTGTTCCCTGGTGGAATCCGGCATCGTGTTCCCTGGGAGAATCCAGCATCGTGTTCCCTGGTGGAATCCGGCATCGTGTTCCCTGGGAGAATCCGGCGTCGCGTTCCCTGGGAGAATCCGGCACCGTGTTCCCTGGGAGAATCCGGCATCGTGTTCCCTGGGGGAATCCGGTACCGTGTTCCCTGGGAGAATCCGGCATCGTGTTCCCTGGGAGAATCCGGCGTCGTGTTCCCTGGGAGAATCCGGCACCGTGTTCCCTGGGAGAATCCGGCATCGTGTTCCCTGGGGGAATCCGGTACCGTGTTCCCGGGGAGAATCCGGTACCGTGTTCCCGGGGAGAATCCGGTACCGTGTTCCCTGGGAGAATCCGGCATCGTGTTCCCGGGGAGAATCCGGCACCGTGTTCCCTGGGGGAATCCGGTACCGTGTTCCCTGGGTGAATCCGGTACCGTGTTCCCAGGGAGAATCCGGCACCGTGTTCCCTGGGAGAATCCGGTACCGTGTTCCCTGGGAGAATCCGGCACCGTGTTCCCTGGGAGAATCCGGCACCGTGTTCCCTGGGAGAATCCGGTACCGTGTTCCCTGGGAGAATCCGGCACCGTGTTCCCTGGGAGAATCCGGTACCGTGTTCCCTGGGAGAATCCGGCACCGTGTTCCCTGGGAGAATCCGGCACCGTGTTCCCTGGGAGAATCCGGTACCGTGTTCCCGGGGAGAATCCGGTACCGTGTTCCCTGGGAGAATCGGGCACCGTGTTCCCTGGGAGAATCCGGCACCGTGTTCCCTGGGAGAATCCGGCACCGCGTTCCCTGGGAGAATCCGGCACCGTGTTCCCTGGGAGAATCCGGTACCGTGTTCCCTGGGGGAATCCGGCACCGTGTTCCCTGGGAGAATCCGGCACCGTGTTCCCTGGGAGAATCCGGCACCGTGTTCCCTGGGAGAATCCGGCACCGTGTTCCCTGGGAGAATCCGGCATCGTGTTCCCGGGGAGAATCCGGCACCGTGTTCCCTGGGAGAATCCGGCACCGTGTTCCCTGGGAGAATCCGGCACCGTGTTCCCTGGGAGAATCCGGCATCGTGTTCCCGGGGAGAATCCGGCACCGTGTTCCCTGGGAGAATCCGTAACCGTGTTCCCTGGGGGAATCCGGCACCGTGTTCCCTGAAAATCCATCTCCAAATCAGAGGCTCAGACGATTGGATCGGTATTCGAAACAGTAAAATACCAGACTGGATGGAGTGAGAGCGCGGCACTGGGATTAGATTGGGGATTGATACAGGGCTATGGGGAGAGAGTGGGGCAGTGAGAATAGTTTAGGGATTGATACCCTGGCATTGACAATACGGTTACTCTGGCATTGACAATATGGTTACTCTGGCATTGACAATACGGTTACTCTGGCATTGACAATACGGTTACTCTGGCATTGACAATACGGTTACTCTGGGGCTGACAATACGGTTACTCTGGGGCTGACAATACGGTTACTCTGGCATTGACAATACGGTTACTCTGGCATTGACAATACGGTTACTCTGGGGCTGACAATACGGTTACTCTGGGGCTGACAATACGGTTACTCTGGCATTGACAATACGGTTACTCTGGCATTGACAATACGGTTACTCTGGGGCTGACAATACGGTTACTCTGGGGCTGACAATACGGTTACTCTGGGGCTGACAATACGGTTACCCTGGCATTGACAATACGGTTACCCTGGCATTGACAATACGGTTACCCTGGCATTGACAATACGGTTACTCTGGCATTGACAATACGGTTACCCTGGCATTGACAATACGGTTACTCTGGCATTGACAATACGGTTACCCTGGCATTGACAATACGGTTACCCTGGCATTGACAATACGGTTACCCTGGCATTGACAATACGGTTACCCTAGCATTGACAATACGGTTACCCTGGCATTGACAATACGGTTACTCTGGCATTGACAATACGGTTACTCTGGGGCTGACAATACGGTTACTCTGGGGCTGACAATACGGTTACCCTGGCATTGACAATACGGTTACTCTGGCATTGACAATACGGTTACCCTGGCATTGACAATACGGTTACTCTGGCATTGACAATACGGTTACTCTGGCATTGACAATACGGTTACCCTGGCATTGACAATACGGTTACTCTGGCATTGACAATACGGTTACCCTGGCATTGACAATACGGTTACCCTGGCATTGACAATACGGTTACTCTGGCATTGACAATACGGTTACTCTGGCATTGACAATACGGTTACCCTGGCATTGACAATACGGTTACCCTGGCATTGACAATACGGTTACCCTGGCATTGACAATACGGTTACTCTGGCATTGACAATACGGTTACTCTGGCATTGACAATACGGTTACTCTGGCATTGACAATACGGTTACTCTGGCATTGACAATACGGTTACTCTGGCATTGACAATACGGTTACTCTGGCATTGACAATACGGTTACTCTGGCATTGACAATACGGTTACTCTGGCATTGACAATACGGTTACTCTGGCATTGACAATACGGTTACTCTGGCATTGACAATACGGTTACCCTGGGGCTGACAATACGGTTACTCTGGGGCTGACAATACGGTTACTCTGGCATTGACAATACGGTTACCCTGGGGCTGACAATACGGTTACCCTGGCATTGACAATACGGTTACTCTGGCATTGACAATACGGTTACCCTGGCATTGACAATACGGTTACCCTGGCATTGACAATACGGTTACCCTGGCATTGACAATACGGTTACCCTGGCATTGACAATACGGTTACCCTGGGGCTGACAATACGGTTACCCTGGCATTGACAATACGGTTACTCTGGCATTGACAATACGGTTACTCTGGGGCTGACAATACGGTTACCCTGGGGCTGACAATACGGTTACCCTGGCATTGACAATACGGTTACTCTGGCATTGACAATACGGTTACCCTGGCATTGACAATACGGTTACCCTGGCATTGACAATACGGTTACTCTGGCATTGACAATACGGTTACCCTGGCATTGACAATACGGTTACCCTGCGGCTGACAATACGGTTACCCTGGCATTGACAATACGGTTACCCTGGGGCTGACAATACGGTTACTCTGGCATTGACAATACGGTTACCCTGGCATTGACAATACGGTTACTCTGGCATTGACAATACGGTTACTCTGGCATTGACAATACGGTTACCCTGGCATTGACAATACGGTTACTCTGGCATTGACAATACGGTTACTCTGGCATTGACAATACGGTTACCCTGGCATTGACAATACGGTTACCCTGGCATTGACAATACAGTTACCCTGGCATTGACAATACGGTTACTCTGGCATTGACAATACGGTTACCCTGGCATTGACAATACGGTTACCCTGGCATTGACAATACGGTTACTCTGGCATTGACAATACGGTTACTCTGGCATTGACAATACGGTTACCCTGGCATTGACAATACGGTTACCCTGGCATTGACAATACGGTTACTCTGGCATTGACAATACGGTTACCCTGGCATTGACAATACGGTTACTCTGGCACTGACAATACGGTTACTCTGGCATTGACAATACGGTTACCCTGGGGCTGACAATACGGTTACCCTGGCATTGACAATACGGTTACTCTGGCATTGACAATACGGTTACCCTGGGGCTGACAATACGGTTACCCTGGCATTGACAATACGGTTACTCTGGCATTGACAATACGGTTACCCTGGCATTGACAATACGGTTACTCTGGCATTGACAATACGGTTACTCTGGCATTGACAATACGGTTACCCTGGCATTGACAATACGGTTACCCTGGCATTGACAATACGGTTACTCTGGCATTGACAATACGGTTACTCTGGCATTGACAATACGGTTACCCTGGGGCTGACAATACGGTTACTCTGGCATTGACAATACGGTTACTCTGGCATTGACAATACGGTTACCCTGGCATTGACAATACGGTTACCCTGGCATTGACAATACGGTTACTCTGGCACTGACAATACGGTTACTCTGGCATTGACAATACGGTTACTCTGGCATTGACAATACGGTTACTCTGGCATTGACAATACGGTTACTCTGGCATTGACAATACGGTTACTCTGGCATTGACAATACGGTTACCCTGGCATTGACAATACGGTTACTCTGGCATTGACAATACGGTTACTCTGGCATTGACAATACGGTTACCCTGGCATTGACAATACGGTTACCCTGGCATTGACAATACGGTTACTCTGGCATTGACAATACGGTTACTCTGGCATTGACAATACGGTTACTCTGGCACTGACAATACGGTTACTCTGGCATTGACAATACGGTTACTCTGGCATTGACAATACGGTTACTCTGGCATTGACAATACGGTTACTCTGGCATTGACAATACGGTTACCCTGGCATTGACAATACGGTTACCCTGGCATTGACAATACGGTTACCCTGGCATTGACAATACGGTTACCCTGGCATTGACAATACGGTTACTCTGGCATTGACAATACGGTTACTCTGGCATTGACAATACGGTTACCCTGGCATTGACAATACGGTTACCCTGGCATTGACAATACAGTTACCCTGGCATTGACAATACGGTTACCCTGGCATTGACAATACGGTTACCCTGGCATTGACAATACGGTTACTCTGGCATTGACAATACGGTTACTCTGGCATTGACAATACGGTTACTCTGGCATTGACAATACGGTTACCCTGGCATTGACAATACGGTTACTCTGGCACTGATAATACGGTTACTCTGGCATTGACAATACGGTTACCCTGGGGCTGACAATACGGTTACTCTGGCACTGACAATACGGTTACCCTGGCATTGACAATACGGTTACCCTGGGGCTGACAATACGGTTACTCTGGCATTGACAATACGGTTACTCTGGCATTGACAATACGGTTACTCTGGCACTGACAATACGGTTACTCTGGCATTGACAATACGGTTACCCTGGGGCTGACAATACGGTTACCCTGGCATTGACAATACGGTTACCCTGGCATTGACAATACGGTTACTCTGGGGCTGACAATACGGTTACCCTGGCATTGACAATACGGTTACTCTGGCATTGACAATACGGTTACTCTGGCATTGACAATACGGTTACCCTGGGGCTGACAATACGGTTACCCTGGCATTGACAATACGGTTACCCTGGCATTGACAATACGGTTACTCTGGCATTGACAATACGGTTACCCTGGCATTGACAATACGGTTACCCTGGCATTGACAATACGGTTACCCTGGCATTGACAATACGGTTACCCTGGCATTGACAATACGGTTACCCTGGGGCTGACAATACGGTTACCCTGGCATTGACAATACGGTTACTCTGGGGCTGACAATACGGTTACCCTGGCATTGACAATACGGTTACCCTGGCATTGACAATACGGTTACTCTGGCATTGACAATACGGTTACTCTGGCATTGACAATACGGTTACCCTGGCATTGACAATACGGTTACCCTGGCATTGACAATACGGTTACCCTGGCATTGACAATACGGTTACTCTGGCATTGACAATACGGTTACTCTGGCATTGACAATACGGTTACCCTGGGGCTGACAATACGGTTACCCTGGGGCTGACAATACGGTTACCCTGGGGCTGACAATACGGTTACTCTGGCATTGACAATACGGTTACCCTGGGGCTGACAATACGGTTACCCTGGGGCTGACAATACGGTTACTCTGGCATTGACAATACGGTTACCCTGGCATTGACAATACGGTTACTCTGGGGCTGACAATACGGTTACCCTGGCATTGACAATACGGTTACTCTGGCATTGACAATACGGTTACCCTGGCATTGACAATACGGTTACCCTGGCATTGACAATACGGTTACTCTGGCATTGACAATACGGTTACTCTGGCATTGACAATACGGTTACCCTGGCATTGACAATACGGTTACCCTGGCATTGACAATACGGTTACTCTGGCATTGACAATACGGTTACTCTGGCATTGACAATACGGTTACCCTGGCATTGACAATACGGTTACCCTGGCATTGACAATACGGTTACTCTGGCATTGACAATACGGTTACCCTGGCATTGACAATACGGTTACCCTGGCATTGACAATACGGTTACTCTGGCATTGACAATACGGTTACTCTGGCATTGACAATACGGTTACCCTGGCATTGACAATACGGTTACTCTGGCACTGACAATACGGTTACTCTGGCATTGACAATACGGTTACTCTGGCATTGACAATACGGTTACTCTGGCATTGACAATACGGTTACTCTGGCATTGACAATACGGTTACTCTGGCATTGACAATACGGTTACCCTGGCATTGACAATACGGTTACTCTGGCATTGACAATACGGTTACTCTGGCATTGACAATACGGTTACCCTGGCATTGACAATACGGTTACTCTGGCATTGACAATACGGTTACTCTGGCATTGACAATACGGTTACTCTGGCATTGACAATACGGTTACTCTGGCATTGACAATACGGTTACTCTGGCACTGACAATACGGTTACTCTGGCATTGACAATACGGTTACTCTGGCATTGACAATACGGTTACTCTGGCATTGACAATACGGTTACCCTGGCATTGACAATACGGTTACCCTGGCATTGACAATACGGTTACTCTGGGGCTGACAATACGGTTACCCTGGCATTGACAATACGGTTACTCTGGCATTGACAATACGGTTACTCTGGGGCTGACAATACGGTTACTCTGGCATTGACAATACGGTTACTCTGGCATTGACAATACGGTTACTCTGGCATTGACAATACGGTTACCCTGGCATTGACAATACGGTTACCCTGGCATTGACAATACGGTTACCCTGGCATTGACAATACGGTTACCCTGGCATTGACAATACGGTTACCCTGGCATTGACAATACGGTTACTCTGGCATTGACAATACAGTTACCCTGGCATTGACAATACGGTTACCCTGGCATTGACAATACGGTTACCCTGGCATTGACAATACGGTTACTCTGGCATTGACAATACGGTTACCCTGGCATTGACAATACGGTTACTCTGGCATTGACAATACGGTTACTCTGGCATTGACAATACGGTTACTCTGGCATTGACAATACGGTTACCCTGGCATTGACAATACAGTTACCCTGGCATTGACAATACGGTTACCCTGGCATTGACAATACGGTTACCCTGGCATTGACAATACGGTTACTCTGGCATTGACAATACGGTTACTCTGGCATTGACAATACGGTTACTCTGGCATTGACAATACGGTTACCCTGGCATTGACAATACGGTTACTCTGGCACTGACAATACGGTTACTCTGGCATTGACAATACGGTTACCCTGGGGCTGACAATACGGTTACTCTGGCACTGACAATACGGTTACCCTGGCATTGACAATACGGTTACCCTGGGGCTGACAATACGGTTACTCTGGCATTGACAATACGGTTACTCTGGCATTGACAATACGGTTACTCTGGCACTGACAATACGGTTACTCTGGCATTGACAATACGGTTACCCTGGGGCTGACAATACGGTTACTCTGGCATTGACAATACGGTTACTCTGGCATTGACAATACGGTTACTCTGGCATTGACAATACGGTTCCCCTGGCATTGACAATACGGTTACTCTGGGGCTGACAATACGGTTACCCTGGGGCTGACAATACGGTTACCCTGGCATTGACAATACGGTTACCCTGGGGCTGACAATACGGTTACCCTGGCATTGACAATACGGTTACCCTGGCATTGACAATACGGTTACTCTGGGGCTGACAATACGGTTACCCTGGGGCTGACAATACGGTTACCCTGGCATTGACAATACGGTTACCCTGGCATTGACAATACGGTTACCCTGGCATTGACAATACGGTTACCCTGGCATTGACAATACGGTTACCCTGGCATTGACAATACGGTTACCCTGGCATTGACAATACGGTTACCCTGGCATTGACAATACGGTTACCCTGGCATTGACAATACGGTTACCCTGGCATTGACAATACGGTTACTCTGGCATTGACAATACGGTTACCCTGGCATTGACAATACGGTTACCCTGGCATTGACAATACGGTTACTCTGGCATTGACAATACGGTTACCCTGGCATTGACAATACGGTTACCCTGGCATTGACAATACGGTTACCCTGGGGCTGACAATACGGTTACCCTGGGGCTGACAATACGGTTACCCTGGCATTGACAATACGGTTACCCTGGCATTGACAATACGGTTACCCTGGGGCTGACAATACGGTTACCCTGGGGCTGACAATACGGTTACTCTGGCATTGACAATACGGTTACTCTGGCATTGACAATACGGTTACCCTGGCATTGACAATACGGTTACTCTGGCATTGACAATACGGTTACTCTGGCATTGACAATACGGTTACTCTGGCATTGACAATACGGTTACTCTGGCATTGACAATACGGTTACTCTGGCACTGACAATACGGTTACTCTGGCATTGACAATACGGTTACCCTGGCATTGACAATACGGTTACTCTGGCATTGACAATACGGTTACTCTGGCATTGACAATACGGTTACTCTGGCATTGACAATACGGTTACCCTGGCATTGACAATACGGTTACCCTGGCATTGACAATACGGTTACTCTGGCATTGACAATACGGTTACTCTGGCACTGACAATACGGTTACTCTGGCATTGACAATACGGTTACCCTGGCATTGACAATACGGTTACTCTGGCATTGACAATACGGTTACTCTGGCATTGACAATACGGTTACTCTGGCATTGACAATACGGTTACCCTGGCATTGACAATACGGTTACCCTGGCATTGACAATACGGTTACTCTGGCATTGACAATACGGTTCCCCTGGCATTGACAATACGGTTACCCTGGCATTGACAATACGGTTACCCTGGCATTGACAATACGGTTACTCTGGGGCTGACAATACGGTTACCCTGGCATTGACAATACGGTTACCCTGGCATTGACAATACGGTTACCCTGGGGCTGACAATACGGTTACTCTGGCATTGACAATACGGTTACCCTGGCATTGACAATACGGTTACCCTGGGGCTGACAATACGGTTACCCTGGCATTGACAATACGGTTACCCTGGCATTGACAATACGGTTACTCTGGCATTGACAATACGGTTACCCTGGCGTTGACAATACGGTTACTCTGGCATTGACAATACGGTTACTCTGGCATTGACAATACGGTTACTCTGGCATTGACAATACGGTTACTCTGGCATTGACAATACGGTTACTCTGGCATTGACAATACGGTTACCCTGGCATTGACAATACGGTTACTCTGGCATTGACAATACGGTTACCCTGGCATTGACAATACGGTTACCCTGGCATTGACAATACGGTTACTCTGGCATTGACAATACGGTTACTCTGGCATTGACAATACGGTTACCCTGGCATTGACAATACGGTTACTCTGGCATTGACAATACGGTTACTCTGGCATTGACAATACGGTTACTCTGGCATTGACAATACGGTTACTCTGGCATTGACAATACGGTTACCCTGGCATTGACAATACGGTTACTCTGGCATTGACAATACGGTTACCCTGGCATTGACAATACGGTTACTCTGGCATTGACAATACGGTTACCCTGGCATTGACAATACGGTTACTCTGGCATTGACAATACGGTTACCCTGGCATTGACAATACGGTTACCCTGGCATTGACAATACGGTTACCCTGGCATTGACAATACGGTTACTCTGGCATTGACAATACGGTTACTCTGGCATTGACAATACGGTTACCCTGGCATTGACAATACGGTTACCCTGGCATTGACAATACGGTTACCCTGGCATTGACAATACGGTTACTCTGGCATTGACAATACGGTTACTCTGGCATTGACAATACGGTTACCCTGGCATTGACAATACGGTTACCCTGGGGCTGACAATACGGTTACCCTGGCATTGACAATACGGTTACTCTGGCATTGACAATACGGTTACCCTGGCATTGACAATACGGTTACCCTGGCATTGACAATACGGTTACTCTGGCATTGACAATACGGTTACCCTGGGGCTGACAATACGGTTACCCTGGCATTGACAATACGGTTACCCTGGTATTGACAATACGGTTACTCTGGCATTGACAATACGGTTACCCTGGCATTGACAATACGGTTACTCTGGCATTGACAATACGGTTACCCTGGCATTGACAATACGGTTACCCTGGCATTGACAATACGGTTACCCTGGGGCTGACAATACGGTTACTCTGGCATTGACAATACGGTTACTCTGGCATTGACAATACGGTTACCCTGGGGCTGACAATACGGTTACCCTGGCATTGACAATACGGTTACCCTGGCATTGATAATACGGTTACCCTGGCATTGACAATACGGTTACTCTGGCATTGATAATACGGTTACCCTGGCATTGACAATACGGTTACCCTGGCATTGACAATACGGTTACTCTGGCATTGACAATACGGTTACCCTGGGGCTGACAATACGGTTACTCTGGCATTGACAATACGGTTACCCTGGGGCTGACAATACGGTTACCCTGGGGCTGACAATACGGTTACCCTGGGGCTGACAATACGGTTACTCTGGCATTGACAATACGGTTACCCTGGGGCTGACAATACGGTTACCCTGGCATTGACAATACGGTTACCCTGGGGCTGACAATACGGTTACTCTGGCATTGACAATACGGTTACTCTGGCATTGACAATACGGTTACCCTGGTATTGACAATACGGTTACTCTGGCATTGACAATACGGTTACCCTGGCATTGACAATACGGTTACTCTGGCATTGACAATACGGTTACCCTGGCATTGACAATACGGTTACTCTGGCATTGACAATACGGTTACTCTGGCATTGACAATACGGTTACTCTGGGGCTGACAATACGGTTACCCTGGCATTGACAATACGGTTACTCTGGCATTGACAATACGGTTACTCTGGCATTGACAATACGGTTACTCTGGCATTGACAATACGGTTACCCTGGCATTGACAATACGGTTACTCTGGCATTGACAATACGGTTACTCTGGCATTGACAATACGGTTACTCTGGCATTGACAATACGGTTACCCTGGCATTGACAATACGGTTACCCTGGCATTGACAATACGGTTACTCTGGCATTGACAATACGGTTACTCTGGCATTGACAATACGGTTACCCTGGCATTGACAATACGGTTACTCTGGCATTGACAATACGGTTACCCTGGCATTGACAATACGGTTACTCTGGCATTGACAATACGGTTACTCTGGCATTGACAATACGGTTACCCTGGCATTGACAATACGGTTACTCTGGCATTGACAATACGGTTACCCTGGGGCTGACAATACGGTTACTCTGGCATTGACAATACGGTTACCCTGGCATTGACAATACGGTTACCCTGGCATTGACAATACGGTTACTCTGGCATTGACAATACGGTTACCCTGGGGCTGACAATACGGTTACCCTGGCATTGACAATACGGTTACTCTGGCATTGACAATACGGTTACTCTGGCATTGACAATACGGTTACCCTGGCATTGACAATACGGTTACTCTGGCATTGACAATACGGTTACTCTGGCATTGACAATACGGTTACTCTGGCATTGACAATACGGTTACTCTGGAATTGACAATACGGTTACTCTGGCATTGACAATACGGTTACCCTGGCATTGACAATACGGTTACCCTGGGGCTGACAATACGGTTACTCTGGCATTGACAATACGGTTACTCTGGCATTGACAATACGGTTACCCTGGCATTGACAATACGGTTACTCTGGCATTGACAATACGGTTACTCTGGCATTGACAATACGGTTACTCTGGCATTGACAATACGGTTACCCTGGCATTGACAATACGGTTACTCTGGCATTGACAATACGGTTACCCTGGCATTGACAATACGGTTACTCTGGCATTGACAATACGGTTACTCTGGCATTGACAATACGGTTACTCTGGCATTGACAATACGGTTACCCTGGCATTGACAATACGGTTACTCTGGCATTGACAATACGGTTACCCTGGCATTGACAATACGGTTACCCTGGCATTGACAATACGGTTACCCTGGCATTGACAATACGGTTACTCTGGCATTGACAATACGGTTACTCTGGCATTGACAATACGGTTACCCTGGCATTGACAATACGGTTACTCTGGCATTGACAATACGGTTACCCTGGCATTGACAATACGGTTACTCTGGCATTGACAATACGGTTACCCTGGCATTGACAATACGGTTACTCTGGGGCTGACAATACGGTTACTCTGGCATTGACAATACGGTTACTCTGGCATTGACAATACGGTTACTCTGGCATTGACAATACGGTTACCCTGGCATTGACAATACGGTTACTCTGGCATTGACAATACGGTTACCCTGGCATTGACAATACGGTTACCCTGGCATTGACAATACGGTTACCCTGGGGCTGACAATACGGTTACTCTGGCATTGACAATACGGTTACTCTGGCATTGACAATACGGTTACTCTGGCATTGACAATACGGTTACTCTGGCATTGACAATACGGTTACTCTGGCATTGACAATACGGTTACTCTGGCATTGACAATACGGTTACTCTGGCATTGACAATACGGTTACCCTGGGGCTGACAATACGGTTACCCTGGCATTGACAATACGGTTACTCTGGCATTGACAATACGGTTACCCTGGGGCTGACAATACGGTTACTCTGGCATTGACAATACGGTTACCCTGGGGCTGACAATACGGTTACCCTGGCATTGACAATACGGTTACTCTGGCATTGACAATACGGTTACCCTGGGGCTGACAATACGGTTACCCTGGCATTGACAATACGGTTACCCTGGGGCTGACAATACGGTTACCCTGGGGCTGACAATACGGTTACTCTGGCATTGACAATACGGTTACCCTGGGGCTGACAATACGGTTACTCTGGCATTGACAATACGGTTACCCTGGCATTGACAATACGGTTACCCTGGCATTGACAATACGGTTACCCTGGCATTGACAATACGGTTACCCTGGGGCTGACAATACGGTTACTCTGGCATTGACAATACGGTTACCCTGGGGCTGACAATACGGTTACTCTGGCATTGACAATACGGTTACCCTGGCATTGACAATACGGTTACTCTGGCATTGACAATACGGTTACCCTGGCATTGACAATACGGTTACCCTGGCATTGACAATACGGTTACCCTGGCATTGACAATACGGTTACTCTGGCATTGACAATACGGTTACTCTGGCATTGACAATACGGTTACTCTGGCATTGACAATACGGTTACCCTGGCATTGACAATACGGTTACCCTGGCATTGACAATACGGTTACTCTGGCATTGACAATACGGTTACCCTGGCATTGACAATACGGTTACCCTGGCATTGACAATACGGTTACTCTGGCATTGACAATACGGTTACCCTGGCATTGACAATACGGTTACCCTGGCATTGACAATACGGTTACCCTGGCATTGACAATACGGTTACTCTGGCATTGACAATACGGTTACCCTGGCATTGACAATACGGTTACTCTGGCATTGACAATACGGTTACCCTGGGGCTGACAATACGGTTACTCTGGCATTGACAATACGGTTACCCTGGCATTGACAATACGGTTACTCTGGCATTGACAATACGGTTACCCTGGCATTGACAATACGGTTACTCTGGCATTGACAATACGGTTACTCTGGCATTGACAATACGGTTACTCTGGCATTGACAATACGGTTACCCTGGGGCTGACAATACGGTTACTCTGGCATTGACAATACGGTTACCCTGGCATTGACAATACGGTTACTCTGGCATTGACAATACGGTTACTCTGGCATTGACAATACGGTTACTCTGGCATTGACAATACGGTTACCCTGGGGCTGACAATACGGTTACTCTGGCATTGACAATACGGTTACTCTGGCATTGACAATACGGTTACCCTGGCATTGACAATACGGTTACCCTGGCATTGACAATACGGTTACTCTGGCATTGACAATACGGTTACTCTGGCATTGACAATACGGTTACCCTGGCATTGACAATACGGTTACCCTGGCATTGACAATACGGTTACTCTGGCATTGACAATACGGTTACTCTGGCATTGACAATACGGTTACTCTGGCATTGACAATACGGTTACTCTGGCATTGACAATACGGTTACTCTGGCATTGACAATACGGTTACCCTGGCATTGACAATACGGTTACTCTGGCATTGACAATACGGTTACCCTGGCATTGACAATACGGTTACCCTGGCATTGACAATACGGTTACTCTGGCATTGACAATACGGTTACCCTGGCATTGACAATACGGTTACCCTGGCATTGACAATACGGTTACTCTGGCATTGACAATACGGTTACTCTGGCATTGACAATACGGTTACCCTGGCATTGACAATACGGTTACCCTGGCATTGACAATACGGTTACCCTGGCATTGACAATACGGTTACTCTGGCATTGACAATACAGTTACCCTGGCATTGACAATACGGTTACCCTGGCATTGACAATACGGTTACCCTGGCATTGACAATACGGTTACTCTGGCATTGACAATACGGTTACTCTGGCATTGACAATACGGTTACTCTGGCATTGACAATACGGTTACCCTGGCATTGACAATACGGTTACTCTGGCATTGACAATACGGTTACCCTGGCATTGACAATACGGTTACCCTGGCATTGACAATACGGTTACTCTGGCATTGACAATACGGTTACTCTGGCATTGACAATACGGTTACCCTGGCATTGACAATACGGTTACCCTGGCATTGACAATACGGTTACCCTGGCATTGACAATACGGTTACTCTGGCATTGACAATACGGTTACCCTGGCATTGACAATACGGTTACCCTGGCATTGACAATACGGTTACCCTGGCATTGACAATACGGTTACCCTGGCATTGACAATACGGTTACTCTGGGGCTGACAATACGGTTACTCTGGCATTGACAATACGGTTACTCTGGGGCTGACAATACAGTTACCCTGGCATTGACAATACGGTTACTCTGGCATTGACAATACGGTTACCCTGGCATTGACAATATGGTTACCCTGGCATTGACAATACGGTTACTCTGGCATTGACAATACGGTTACCCTGGCATTGACAATACGGTTACCCTGGCATTGACAATACGGTTACCCTGGGGCTGACAATACGGTTACTCTGGCATTGACAATACGGTTACCCTGGCATTGACAATACGGTTACCCTGGCATTGACAATACGGTTACCCTGGCATTGACAATACGGTTACCCTGGCACTGACAATACGGTTACTCTGGCACTGACAATACGGTTACTCTGGCACTGACAATACGGTTACTCTGGCACTGACAATACGGTTACTCTGGCATTGACAATACGGTTACCCTGGGGCTGACAATACGGTTACTCTGGCATTGACAATACGGTTACTCTGGGGCTGACAATACAGTTACCCTGGCATTGACAATACGGTTACTCTGGCATTGACAATACGGTTACCCTGGCATTGACAATATGGTTACCCTGGCATTGACAATACGGTTACTCTGGCATTGACAATACGGTTACCCTGGCATTGACAATACGGTTACCCTGGCATTGACAATACGGTTACCCTGGCATTGACAATACGGTTACCCTGGCATTGACAATACGGTTACTCTGGCATTGACAATACGGTTACCCTGGCATTGACAATACGGTTACTCTGGCATTGACAATACGGTTACCCTGGCACTGACAATACGGTTACTCTGGCATTGACAATACGGTTACCCTGGGGCTGACAATACGGTTACTCTGGCATTGACAATACGGTTACTCTGGCATTGACAATACGGTTACTCTGGCATTGACAATACGGTTACTCTGGCATTGACAATACGGTTACTCTGGCATTGACAATACGGTTACTCTGGCATTGACAATACGGTTACTCTGGCACTGACAATACGGTTACTCTGGCATTGACAATACGGTTACCCTGGCATTGACAATACGGTTACTCTGGCATTGACAATACGGTTACTCTGGGGCTGACAATACAGTTACCCTGGCATTGACAATACGGTTACTCTGGCATTGACAATACGGTTACCCTGGCATTGACAATACGGTTACCCTGGCATTGACAATACGGTTACTCTGGCATTGACAATACGGTTACCCTGGCATTGACAATACGGTTACCCTGGCATTGACAATACGGTTACTCTGGCATTGACAATACGGTTACTCTGGGGCTGACAGTACAGTTACCCTGGCATTGACAATACGGTTACCCTGGCATTGACAATACGGTTACCCTGGCATTGACAATACGGTTACTCTGGCATTGACAATACGGTTACTCTGGCATTGACAATACGGTTACTCTGGCATTGACAATACGGTTACCCTGGCATTGACTATACGGTTACCCTGGCATTGACAATACGGTTACTCTGGGGCTGACAATACGGTTACCCTGGCATTGACAATACGGTTACTCTGGGGCTGACAATACGGTTACCCTGGCATTGACAATACGGTTACTCTGGGGCTGACAATACGGTTACTCTGGCATTGACAATACGGTTACCCTGGCATTGACAATGCGGTTACTCTGGCATTGACAATACGGTTACTCTGGCATTGACAATACGGTTACTCTGGCATTGACAATACGGTTACCCTGGCATTGACAATACGGTTACTCTGGCATTGACAATACGGTTACTCTGGCATTGACAATACGGTTACTCTGGCATTGACAATACGGTTACCCTGGCATTGACAATACGGTTACTCTGGGGCTGACAATACGGTTACTCTGGCATTGACAATACGGTTACTCTGGCATTGACAATACGGTTACCCTGGGGCTGACAATACGGTTACTCTGGCATTGACAATACGGTTACTCTGGCATTGACAATACGGTTACCCTGGGGCTGACAATACGGTTACTCTGGCATTGACAATACGGTTACCCTGGCATTGACAATGCGGTTACTCTGGCATTGACAATACGGTTACTCTGGCATTGACAATACGGTTACTCTGGCATTGACAATACGGTTACCCTGGCATTGACAATACGGTTACTCTGGCATTGACAATACGGTTACTCTGGCATTGACAATACGGTTACTCTGGCATTGACAATACGGTTACTCTGGCATTGACAATACGGTTACCCTGGCATTGACAATACGGTTACTCTGGCATTGACAATACGGTTACCCTGGGGCTGACAATACGGTTACCCTGGCATTGACAATACGGTTACTCTGGCATTGACAATACGGTTACTCTGGGGCTGACAATACGGTTACCCTGGCATTGACAATACGGTTACTCTGGCATTGACAATACGGTTACTCTGGCATTGACAATACGGTTACCCTGGCATTGACAATACGGTTACTCTGGCATTGACAATACGGTTACTCTGGCATTGACAATACGGTTACTCTGGCATTGACAATACGGTTACTCTGGCATTGACAATACGGTTACTCTGGCATTGACAATACGGTTACCCTGGCATTGACAATACGGTTACTCTGGCATTGACAATACGGTTACCCTGGCATTGACAATACGGTTACTCTGGCATTGACAATACGGTTACCCTGGCATTGACAATACGGTTACCCTGGCATTGACAATACGGTTACTCTGGCATTGACAATACGGTTACCCTGGCATTGACAATACGGTTACCCTGGCATTGACAATACGGTTACCCTGGCATTGACAATACGGTTACCCTGGCATTGACAATACGGTTACTCTGGCATTGACAATACGGTTACCCTGGCATTGACAATACGGTTACCCTGGCATTGACAATACGGTTACTCTGGCATTGACAATACGGTTACCCTGGCATTGACAATACGGTTACTCTGGCATTGACAATACGGTTACCCTGGCATTGACAATACGGTTACCCTGGCATTGACAATACGGTTACCCTGGGGCTGACAATACGGTTACCCTGGCATTGACAATACGGTTACTCTGGCATTGACAATACGGTTACTCTGGCATTGACAATACGGTTACCCTGGCATTGACAATACGGTTACCCTGGCATTGACAATACGGTTACCCTGGGGCTGACAATACGGTTACCCTGGCATTGACAATACGGTTACCCTGGCATTGACAATACGGTTACTCTGGCATTGACAATACGGTTACCCTGGCATTGACAATACGGTTACTCTGGCATTGACAATACGGTTACCCTGGCATTGACAATACGGTTACTCTGGCATTGACAATACGGTTACCCTGGCATTGACAATACGGTTACCCTGGCATTGACAATACGGTTACTCTGGCATTGACAATACGGTTACCCTGGCATTGACAATACGGTTACCCTGGCATTGACAATACGGTTACCCTGGGGCTGACAATACGGTTACCCTGGCATTGACAATACGGTTACTCTGGCATTGACAATACGGTTACTCTGGCATTGACAATACGGTTACCCTGGCATTGACAATACGGTTACCCTGGCATTGACAATACGGTTACCCTGGGGCTGACAATACGGTTACCCTGGCATTGACAATACGGTTACCCTGGCATTGACAATACGGTTACTCTGGCATTGACAATACGGTTACCCTGGCATTGACAATACGGTTACTCTGGCATTGACAATACGGTTACTCTGGCATTGACAATACGGTTACTCTGGCATTGACAATACGGTTACCCTGGCATTGACAATACGGTTACTCTGGCATTGACAATACGGTTACCCTGGCATTGACAATACGGTTACTCTGGCATTGACAATACGGTTACTCTGGCATTGACAATACGGTTACTCTGGCATTGACAATACGGTTACTCTGGCATTGACAATACGGTTACCCTGGCATTGACAATACGGTTACTCTGGCATTGACAATACGGTTACCCTGGCATTGACAATACGGTTACTCTGGCATTGACAATACGGTTACTCTGGCATTGACAATACGGTTACTCTGGCATTGACAATACGGTTACCCTGGCATTGACAATACGGTTACTCTGGCATTGACAATACGGTTACCCTGGCATTGACAATACGGTTACTCTGGCATTGACAATACGGTTACTCTGGCATTGACAATACGGTTACCCTGGCATTGACAATACGGTTACTCTGGCATTGACAATACGGTTACCCTGGCATTGACAATACGGTTACCCTGGCATTGACAATACGGTTACCCTGGCATTGACAATACGGTTACCCTGGCATTGACAATACGGTTACCCTGGCATTGACAATACGGTTACCCTGGCATTGACAATACGGTTACTCTGGCATTGACAATACGGTTACCCTGGCATTGACAATACGGTTACCCTGGGGCTGACAATACGGTTACTCTGGCATTGCCAATACGGTTACTCTGGCATTGACAATACGGTTACTCTGGCATTGACAATACGGTTACCCTGGCATTGACAATACGGTTACTCTGGGGCTGACAATACGGTTACTCTGGCATTGACAATACGGTTACTCTGGGGCTGACAATACGGTTACTCTGGCATTGACAATACGGTTACCCTGGCATTGACAATACGGTTACTCTGGCATTGACAATACGGTTACTCTGGCATTGACAATACGGTTACCCTGGCATTGACAATACGGTTACTCTGGCATTGACAATACGGTTACTCTGGCATTGACAATACGGTTACTCTGGCATTGACAATACGGTTACCCTGGCATTGACAATACGGTTACTCTGGCATTGACAATACGGTTACTCTGGCATTGACAATACGGTTACCCTGGGGCTGACAATACGGTTACTCTGGCATTGACAATACGGTTACTCTGGCATTGACAATACGGTTACCCTGGCATTGACAATACGGTTACCCTGGCATTGACAATACGGTTACCCTGGCATTGACAATACGGTTACCCTGGGGCTGACAATACGGTTACTCTGGCATTGACAATACGGTTACTCTGGCATTGACAATACGGTTACCCTGGCATTGACAATACGGTTACCCTGGCATTGACAATACGGTTACTCTGGCATTGACAATACGGTTACTCTGGCATTGACAATACGGTTACCCTGGCATTGACAATACGGTTACCCTGGCATTGACAATACGGTTACCCTGGCATTGACAATACGGTTACTCTGGCATTGACAATACGGTTACCCTGGGGCTGACAATACGGTTACCCTGGCATTGACAATACGGTTACCCTGGCATTGACAATACGGTTACCCTGGCATTGACAATACGGTTACCCTGGCATTGACAATACGGTTACCCTGGGGCTGACAATACGGTTACCCTGGCATTGACAATACGGTTACTCTGGCATTGACAATACGGTTACTCTGGCATTGACAATACGGTTACCCTGGCATTGACAATACGGTTACTCTGGCATTGACAATACGGTTACTCTGGGGCTGACAATACGGTTACCCTGGCATTGACAATACGGTTACTCTGGCATTGACAATACGGTTACTCTGGCATTGACAATACGGTTACTCTGGCATTGACAATACGGTTACCCTGGCATTGACAATACGGTTACTCTGGCATTGACAATACGGTTACTCTGGCATTGACAATACGGTTACTCTGGCATTGACAATACGGTTACTCTGGCATTGACAATACGGTTACTCTGGCATTGACAATACGGTTACCCTGGCATTGACAATACGGTTACTCTGGCATTGACAATACGGTTACTCTGGCATTGACAATACGGTTACCCTGGCATTGACAATACGGTTACTCTGGCATTGACAATACGGTTACCCTGGCATTGACAATACGGTTACTCTGGCATTGACAATACGGTTACTCTGGCATTGACAATACGGTTACCCTGGCATTGACAATACGGTTACCCTGGCATTGACAATACGGTTACCCTGGCATTGACAATACGGTTACCCTGGCATTGACAATACGGTTACTCTGGCATTGACAATACGGTTACTCTGGCATTGACAATACGGTTACCCTGGCATTGACAATACGGTTTCTCTGGCATTGACAATACGGTTACCCTGGCATTGACAATACGGTTACCCTGGCATTGACAATACGGTTACCCTGGCATTGACAATACGGTTACTCTGGCATTGACAATACGGTTACCCTGGCATTGACAATACGGTTACCCTGGCATTGACAATACGGTTACCCTGGCATTGACAATACGGTTACTCTGGCATTGACAATACGGTTACTCTGGCATTGACAATACGGTTAATCTGGCATTGACAATACGGTTACTCTGGCATTGACAATACGGTTACCCTGGCATTGACAATACGGTTACTCTGGCATTGACAATACGGTTACCCTGGCATTGACAATACGGTTACTCTGGCATTGACAATACGGTTACCCTGGGGCTGACAGTACGGTTACCCTGGCATTGACAATACGGTTACCCTGGGGCTGACAATACGGTTACTCTGGCATTGACAATACGGTTACCCTGACATTGACAATACGGTTACCCTGGCATTGACAATACGGTTACTCTGGCATTGACAATACGGTTACTCTGGCATTGACAATACGGTTACTCTGGCACTGACAATACGGTTACTCTGGCATTGACAATACGGTTACTCTGGCACTGACAATACGGTTACTCTGGCATTGACAATACGGTTACTCTGGGGCTGACAATACGGTTACCCTGGCATTGACAATACGGTTACCCTGGCATTGACAATACGGTTACTCTGGCATTGACAATACGGTTACTCTGGCATTGACAATACGGTTACTCTGGCATTGACAATACGGTTACTCTGGCATTGACAATACGGTTACCCTGGCATTGACAATACGGTTACTCTGGCATTGACAATACGGTTACTCTGGCATTGACAATACGGTTACCCTGGCATTGACAATACGGTTACTCTGGCATTGACAATACGGTTACCCTGGCATTGACAATACGGTTACTCTGGCATTGACAATACGGTTACCCTGGCATTGACAATACGGTTACTCTGGCATTGACAATACGGTTACTCTGGCATTGACAATACGGTTACCCTGGCATTGACAATACGGTTACCCTGGGGCTGACAATACGGTTACCCTGGCATTGACAATACGGTTACTCTGGCATTGACAATACGGTTACCCTGGCATTGACAATACGGTTACTCTGGCATTGACAATACGGTTACCCTGGCATTGACAATACGGTTACTCTGGCATTGACAATACGGTTACTCTGGCACTGACAATACGGTTACTCTGGCATTGACAATACGGTTACCCTGGGGCTGACAATACGGTTACCCTGGCATTGACAATACGGTTACCCTGGCATTGACAATACGGTTACCCTGGCATTGACAATACGGTTACTCTGGCATTGACAATACGGTTACCCTGGCATTGACAATACGGTTACCCTGGGGCTGACAATACGGTTACCCTGGCATTGACAATACGGTTACTCTGGCATTGACAATACGGTTACCCTGGCATTGACAATACGGTTACCCTGGCATTGACAATACGGTTACTCTGGCATTGACAATACGGTTACCCTGGCATTGACAATACGGTTACTCTGGCATTGACAATACGGTTACTCTGGCATTGACAATACGGTTACTCTGGCATTGACAATACGGTTACCCTGGCATTGACAATACGGTTACTCTGGCATTGACAATACGGTTACCCTGGCATTGACAATACGGTTACTCTGGCATTGACAATACGGTTACCCTGGGGCTGACAATACGGTTACCCTGGCATTGACAATACGGTTACTCTGGCATTGACAATACGGTTACCCTGGGGCTGACAATACGGTTACCCTGGCATTGACAATACGGTTACTCTGGCATTGACAATACGGTTACCCTGGGGCTGACAATACGGTTACCCTGGCATTGACAATACGGTTACCCTGGCATTGACAATACGGTTACTCTGGCATTGACAATACGGTTACCCTGGCATTGACAATACGGTGTAACCTTGACACTGATGATAGGTTATCTGACCCAAGTGACACAGTTACACGGCCGCTGTTCTATGGATCTGTCCCGAATACCCTCTCTGAATTTCTCCCCATGGTTTGCTATTTTCCTGTTTTTCCGCCGCGTGATCGAGTGGTGGATGTTTGGGAGAGGTGTCAACTGGGGCTCCCTGAAAGTAGTTTGTTCTTATCGTATACCAGATATCATTTTGAATAGGTGCTGGAGATAGCGCTGAGGTGGACAATGTTTGGAGGGGTGCACAGGAGATTCAAGGTGCACAAAATGTTGGCACCGTTAATCTGTTATAGCGAGAATCTGCCGTCAGCAGAGGTGCCAGAAGTCTTGTTTTCAACGGGAAGCAGATATAGGAGAGTGAATGCAACAGTAAGGATGGAGCAGAGTGTTACTGGTGCGGGGGAGGGGGGGGTAATAACTTGCCAGACCAGGAGGCTGAATGTAGGGGGCAGCACGGTAGCATGGTGGTTAGCATAAATGCTTCACAGCTCCAGGGTCCCAGGTTCGGTTCCCGGCTTGGGTCACTGTCTGTGCGGAGTCTGCACGTCCTCCCCGTGTGTGCGTGGGTCTCCTCCGGGTGCTCCGGTTTCCTCCCACAGTCCAAAGATGTGCGGGTTAGGTGGATTGGCCATGCTAAATTGCCCGTAGTGTCCTAATAAAAGTAACGTTAAGGGGGGGTTGTTGGGTTACGGGTATAGGGCGGATACGTGGGTTTGAGTAGGGTGATCATGGCTCGGCACAACATCGAGGGCCGAAGGGCCTGTTCTGTGCTGTACTGTTCTATGTTCTATGTTATTCACCCCACAGGAAGGGGCAGTTGAAGCACCGGATTGACAGGTACTGTCAAACGTAAGACAAGCCATGCTTGCTCAGTGCTAAAGGCAGCAGAATATCGCCAGTACACAGTGTAGAGGATTTCCTGACAAATGAAATAAACAAACGTGTTTATTCACGGGGCACTGAATTTGACGACGTTCTTGGCTCCCATACCTGTGTTATGGAACAAGGATCAGTGTTGGTTTTTCAGGAACCCTCCGAGAGAAGCTTTAACAAAGAATATCAGTTATTACAGTCACCTTGTTTGTTGGAGCACTTCGACCCACCCAGGAAATGGGTATTAAATTGTGGCGTCTCTCCTCATGGTGTGGGAGCAGTTTTGTCTCCGAGAATGGGTGATGGGCCAGAAAGACCAAGAGGACATGTCTGCAGAACCCTCTCAGAGCTGACAGACTGAAAACAAAGTGTTGGGTGGAGTGTTTGGAGCAAAGCGGTTCAAAGGGCATTTTCCCTCTGTAATTATCCACTTAACCACTCTCGGGTCTTTGTCAAGCAGACCGGACTGATCCAGCAATCGCATCAGTGAGGATTCAGCATTGGGCATTCACCTGAGCAGCAAACGAGTAACCGTGCCAAACACCGGCCTGGAGCACGGGCAGCGCATGTGGTTCCACTGAGCCGTCTGCCATTGCCCGAGAGTGTAGCCCCCCCCCGTGCCAGAGGGAATAGTGCTGCCTCTAAACCTCTCGGATTCGTTACTAGCAGAGACCCCAGAGAGAAGCAGAGAATATTAACGGGATGGACCACCCAACCAGTGTCTGAAGAGGATGGAAGCCACGTTGTCTTCGGGAAGATGAGTTAAGTTGTGAAGACGGCATTATGCTCTGGGGAGCAAGCGTAGTTTCCCCTGCCCCAGGAAGGGAGGTGAACTTGGCTGAATTACATACTCCCATCGGGGTGTGTCGAAATGAAGGTGCCCCTCGGGAGTTATGTTTGGTGGCCTGGTGTAATGCTGACATTGACAGGTTAGTGAAGCATTGCGACCAGCGCCGGTTTCTCCACCAGCTGCCTGTTACTGCCCCTGTGCATCCTTGGCAATGGACTGCTCGGCCTTGGGTGCGTGTCCACGTTGCCTCTGTGGGACCGTTTTTGGGTACGATGGGTTCGCTCCTGCTGAAAGCACATTCGAAGAGGGTGGAAGTATTCCAAATGACGTCCACGATATCGCGTGTCTCGGTTGAGAAATTGGGTCAGTGTTTTGCGATACCTGAAGTGATTGCATCGGATAATGGAACGGCCTTCAACATGGCCGAATTTCACCTCCACAAATGGTATGAAGCGGATCCGGATCCGGCCTCCAATGGACCGGCGCAACAAGCAGGACAAACCTTCAAGGCAGGTCTTAAAAAGCAGTCAGGTGCGACTCTGGAAAGAAGAACATCTGAATCTCTGATGCGATACCGGACCAGGCGGCATTCTACATCAGGAGTGGCGCCAGTGGAATGATTGATGGGCCCACGTCTTCGGACGAGGCTACGCCTGAGAGAGGCCAGTCAGGAGACAAGCTGCAGTCCAGGCAAAGCAGCAAGGCCGATTGCAGTAACTGAGCCAGTTTGTCTCTGAAATTTCCGAAGTGGACCAAGCTGGGTCCCAGGAGGAGTTTCCGCCAAGACAGCATTGCTGTTTTATCAAGTGGCTGTACAGTTGGGATTTTCAGGGAGCAGGTGGACCACTTGCGTGAAGGAGAGTTGTCCTCGCAACCCTGAAACCCGGTGGCCAGCAGGAGACGTTGTTGGCTTTCTGAGCAGTGAAGCATGGAGTCAGGCTGTGACAGGAGGACCGGCCGTCACCACGGAGACGGGTGAGGCCGCGTTGCCAGGGCCTGAGGAGACCGCAGGAGCTTCTGCACAAGGTTCCCAAGTCGCTGGAGTTACGCCGCTCTGCCAGAAAGCAGACACCTCCGGAGAGACTAAATCTATGGTGGACTGGCTGAATGGGTTAAATGGTCAATTTGTTGGAGAATGTAGAACATAGAACATAGAACAGTACAGCACAGAACAGGCCCTTCGGCCCTCGATGTTGTGCCGAGCCATGATCACCCTACTCAAACCCACGTATCCACCCTATACCCGTAACCCAACAATCCCCCCATTAACCGTACACTACGGGCAATTTATCATGGCCAATCCACCTAACCCGCACATCTTTGGACTGTGGGAGGAAACCGGAGCACCCGGAGGAAACCCACGCAGGCACGGGGAGGACATGCAGACTCCTCACAGACAGTGACCCAGCCGGGAATCGAACCTGGGACCCTGGAGCTGTGAAGCATTTATGCTAACCACCATGCTACCGTGCTGCCCTTCATGTAGAGCTTAACTTTGTTTTAATACCTTTATAGGATGTGGGCATCACTGGTTGGGGCAGTATTTATTGCCCAGCCCTAATTGCCCCTTCAGAAGGTGGTGGTGAGCTGCCTTCTTGAACCGCCATGATGTGGAGCTGCCGGCGTTGGACTGGGATGAGAAGTCTAACAACGCCAGGATAAAGTCCAATAGTTTCAATCACTAGCTTTCGGAGCGCAGCTCCTTCCTCAGGTGAATGAGCAGTGTTCCGAAAGCTGGTGTTTGAAGCAAACCTGTTGGACTTTAACCTGGTGTTGTAAGGCTTCTTACTGTTCTTGAACCTGTGGTGTAGGTCCACCCACTGTGCTGTTAGGGAGGGAGTTCCAGGATGGTGTCCCAGCGACAGTGAAGGAGCGGCCGATATATTTCCCAGTCAGGGTGGTGAGCGACTTGGAGGGGAACCTCCAGGTGGCGGGGTTCCCAGGTATCTGCTGCCCTTGTCCTTCTCGATGGTGGTGGTCGTGGGTTATCATTGGAGGGATGTGGTGTCTGGTCCCTTCAGGACTGGTTGTACGCCCCAATCCGGGGCGATTCACCCCAGCACGCCTGGGCTTTTGCCTCAGGTCGATTCTGGGCAGTGACTGTCAGCCACGAGGCTGAGAGACTAAGACAGTGTGTTGTCAATAAATCTCAGCTGTTTGATATCCAGCTGGTGGGGCAAAGTCATCACAGGGGCCAAGCGGCCTAATCTTGTCCCCAATGTCCTGGAAATGAGCGAGACTGACAGAGATGTGATAACATCCTTGCTCGAGGAGCAACAAAATACTCCAGTGGCTTTGGAACGAATGCAGTGAAGCTCATCTTTCTCAACAACAAGAATGATTAAATACTGTCGAGGCTGCCACTTTCAGCATTGAAAGGGGGGGGGGGGGGGGGGGGGGGCAGGCGGGCAATTAGTCGTTTACCCAAGCCTTTAGTGCTGGCAGCTGCCGAGGGTCAGAGCTCCACGCTTGGGGTCAAGCAGCTGGAGTTGGTTAATGAGGCATCTTGCCTGCCCCGGAAGTTCTTTGGGGAATAAATTCCATTCAGCAGATTGCTTCCCAAGGTAGTTGTTCGGATGATGGAAGGGGTGGGGAGTTAGCAAGGGGAGCTTTCCCAACATTGTCCCTTTGTGTCCAGCGGGAGGAATAATCACACAGGAGGCCCATCATAGCTGGGCCAGCTCAGTAGGATTCTCCCCTCCCTCCCACCCCTCCTCTTTAATCTCTGAAATTTTATTCTTTTCCAGTTCATTTTTAAAGTTGTTGAATCTGCTTCCGGGGCTCTTCCAGGCAAAGCTTCCCAGATCCCAACCGCTGGCTGTGTAAAAAGCGTTTTCCCTCCTCTCACCTCTCCTCCTTCTCCCTCAGTTTGACGCTCCCTCTGGGAAACACTTCCTCCTCATTAATCCCATCCAAACCCCTCGTCATTTCCAGCACCCCAGTCAAACGCACCCTTGGCTTCCTGCGCTTTGAGGGGAACGTAGAGACGTTTGGGAGACATGAGCATATGCCCCCGAGTGGGGGGGGATTTGATTCTGTGAGATGGAAGGAGACCTGATGGG
Source organism: Scyliorhinus canicula (assembly GCF_902713615.1). Classification (NCBI taxonomy): domain Eukaryota; kingdom Metazoa; phylum Chordata; class Chondrichthyes; order Carcharhiniformes; family Scyliorhinidae; genus Scyliorhinus; species Scyliorhinus canicula. Next base: position 23,211,024 of record NC_052171.1, on the reverse strand, counting down.
AGGAGCGAAAGGGGCAGCAGTAGGAAATCAGCGGCGCCAGATTCATCGATTTTCCAGAGGGCGTGGAGAGCATGTTTGCCAGAATGGTCCCAGGGCCGAGGGCAGAATCTCGGGGCGTCCTGCGATGCACCAACAGCCGCGACGGCTAGTGGGCCTCATTTTGTTACATGACCTGCGCTGGCCGAGCTGTGGAAGGAGATTCCGCAGGACCCGTCAATAGGCAAGGGGATTCTCTGCAGTGTGGGACCTGGGGTTAGCAGAGGCAGAATGGTCCCCTCCTGTACCGTGGGGCCTACAAGTGAGCAGGGCAGCTTGGCTGAAAATGAGGAAGGCCACGGCAAATGTGCTGGGGAGGCATTCGACCCAATTGCCCCTTGAAACATGTGTGGGGGCCGGGGGTGGGGGGGGGTGGGTGGTGGAGTAAATGAATTAATTGAAAGGAGGAAATTAATCCCATGTGCCTCCAGGCCCCTTTGCAGCAGGCGGCGGCGATAAATAGAACGGTAAATCCTGCCTTTAACTAATGATGTCTTTCATGCAGTGGGTCTTTATGGCCAATTAGGGCCTGAGTTTGATTTTGCAGCTAAAGCTTGTCCTGTGCTAATCAGAGACTGTGAGGGGATCCGCTCAGGAAACATTAACAACTTCAGGCCGAGGGAGGCCCCATGGTTCAGATTGGTGACAAATGCTCAGAGAGGGGAGGACATGTTACCAGCAGCTTGGGAGCTGTCACTCCTGGGCGGAGTGGCTTCAGCTGCCCTCTTCCTCGGTTAACCCAACACTCTTATCTCTCCTCACTCCCCTCATTATTGTCAACTCAATCCATTTCACATTCCCCCGATTGGAAAATCCTTTTTCCCGGTGAACAACCCTGAAATTTCCAAAGGACACCATTGTTCATAAGAACATAAGAACTAGGAGCAGGAGTAGACCATCTGGCCCCTCGAGCCTGCTCCGCCATTCAATTAGATCATGGCTGATCTTTTGTGGACTCAGCTCCACTTTCCGGCCCGAACACCATAACCCTTAATCCCTTTATTCTTCAAAAAACTATCTATCTTTACCTTAAAAACATGTAATGAAGGAGCCTCAACTGCTTCACTGGGCAAGGAATTCCATAGATTCACAACCCTTTGGGTGAAGAAGATCCTCCTAAACTCAGTCCTAAATCTACTTCCCCTTATTTTGAGGCTATGTCCCCTAGTTCTGCTGTCACCCGCCAGTGGAAACAACCTGCCCGCATCTATCCTATCTATTCCCTTAATAATTTTCTATGTTTCTGTAAGATCCCCCCTCATCCTTCTAAATTCCAACGAGTACAGTCCCAGTCTACTCAATCTCTCCTCCTAATCCAACCCCTTCAGCTCTGGGATTAACCTAGCGAATCTCCTCTGCACACCCTCCAGTGCCAGTACGTCCTTTCTCAAGTAAGTAAACTGGACATAATACTCCAGGTGTGGCCTCACTAACACCTTATACAATTGCAGCATAACCTCCCTAGTCTTAAACTCCATCCCTCTAGCAATGAAGGACAAAATTCCATTTGCCTTCTTAATCACCTGTTGTACCTGTAAATCAACTTTTTGCGGTTCATGCACTAGCACACCCAGGTCTCTCTGCACAGCGGCATGCTTTAATATTTTATCGTTTAAATAATAATCCCGTTTGCTGTTATTCCTACCAAAATGGATAACCTGAAATTTGTCAACATTGTATTCCATCTGCCAGACCCTAGCCCATTCACAAACTATCCAAATCACTCTGCAGAAGGATTGATCTGTGCCATCTTATTCAGGGGGGTGTCAGCGACAGAGGGCTTCCTCTGGCGGCTTCCTGATCGCTGCTGTGACCCGTTTCTCCCCATCTTCGTCCACAGCCTAGTTGAGATTAGTCTTCAAATTCCCGGAGACTACGGGACGGTCCTGCGGAGCTGACGACTGGTTTGATTCTGATCTTCCTTGCAGGAGGAGACGACGGGAGTCAAGTGCAGGAACCCTGTCTGGTCCTTGAAGGATGGGTCGGAGGTGGGCCAGGCTTGTACTCCCAGGATTCCTTATCCCTCGAGCCCACAAAGGACCCTTTCGCCTTCCCTTCCTCCTGCCCCACCCCATTCTGAAAGCAAACAGCCAGCCACTGTTGTGGGGACAGACCAGAGCTCAAAGAAGGAACATTAAGCTACACCATACCGTACCCGGCCTTGCACGATGACTGAAAGCACAACGTAGTCAGCAAGCTGGAATATCGTCACTGTCCCCTTTTGCTCCCAGCAAACTCCCGCAAATATCAATCAGTTCAAATAGAACATAGAACATAGAACGATACAGCGCAGTACAGGCCCTTCGGCCCACGATGTTGCACCGACATGGAAAAAAACTAAAGGCCATCTAACCTACACTATGCCCTTATCATCCATATGCCTATCCAATAAACTTTTAAATGCCCTCAATGTTGGCGAGTTCACTACTGTTGTAGGTAGGGCATTCCACGGCCTCACCACTCTTTGCGTAAAAAACCCACCTCTGACCTCTGTCCTATATCTATTACCCCTCAATTTAAGGCTATGTCCCCTCGTGCTAGCCACCTCCATCCGCGGGAGAAGGCTCTCGCTGTCCACCCTATCTAACCCTCTGATCATTTTGTATGCCTCTATTAAGTCACCTCTTAACCTTCTTCTCTCTAACAAAAACAACCTCAAGTCCATCAGCCTTTCCTCAAATGATCAGTTCTCCTGGTTTGTTTTGACTGTATTAGTTAGGGAGGTATTATTGAGCCAAGGCAAAACCTTCTGCTCCACAACCTTTACCGTCAGCTTGAAAAGACAGGCCCTGCATTTATAACGTCTTGGCCTGTGACAGTGCAGCACTCCCTTGGTGAGTCACTGGAAGTGTCAGCTCCATCACACCCCCAACACAGCCCTCCCATCATCACTAACCCTGTTGCCAAGGTGTGCAAGGAGAGGGGAGAACAGGTATCGGACAGCAAGAGCTGCCATTTATTTAGTGCCTGTCCTCCGGCGCGATGGCCCAGCAAGGTTTTCAGGGGCATTAACAAATAGGACGTGGCACGGGCGCACGGTGCGATGCTCAAGCTTTCTCACAGTTAGCTTTTCGGGAGGGAGAGGGGTTCGGGGAAGGAAATCCGGAGCTCTCGGGCGGCAGCTGCGGAGCACTGAAAATTAGGGATGCACCGCGGGAGGCTGGAATTAGCAGAACTCCGGATCCTCGGGCTGGATGAGATTCCGGAGAGAACGATGGAGGAAGTTGAACAGAGTAATTGTCAGTAAATGGTGCGGTTAACATTGGCAGTGTCCAAAGTGACGCATCTCACCTACTGCCAGAGACCGAGGGGACATCACAGTACGGGGAGCCCAGGAGGCCATTAGTTACCTTGGTTACAGGAGCACTTTATTAAATCCCGAGCTACACTTGCAGGTTGATGGGATTACACAATCCTCGTAGTGTGCCAATAGAGCGTCACTGAATCATACCCCTGCCCGTTAACTGTTCCAGCACTTGGATGGTCCAGGCTTCTGATGTAGAATGGAGGATATCAAAAGAGGAAATATTGCAGTAGTCGATTTGTTTAAAATATAAAATCTCAGATTCCATTGTTTTAAGGAGCTTGTGAATGGACTGCAGATATTCGACTGTAACAACCTTCATTGAAATAGCGCCTTTGGGAATGGCAGAGTTTCCAGCTCTAAGTTCCACATTCCTCCCACTCTGCCAGCTGGGAATGGAAAAGGAAAGGGGGTTAAGGTGTGGATTGGTCATAGCCGTGGGAGGTGAAGGGGCAGAATGGCCTCCTGCTGGTCCTGTGTGTTAGTCCTGACAGCAGCTTGGGGACTGGATCTCCTGGTTTGCATCCTCTTTGGCCAAAGTATTTGTTGTTGTGGCTTTCCCTGGGGGTTTGCGGCGGGCCGGTGGGATTGCTGCAGATCGACCCGGGAATCAGGAATAAGGCCATTCGGCCCCTCAAACCTGCTCTGCTATTCAATAGAATATGAAGACAAGCTGGGGGGATGGGGGGGTTGCGTGTGATATACCTGGGGGGGTGGGGGGAGTGTGTGATATACCCCAGGGAGGGGGGGTTGTGATATACGGGGGGGGGGGGTGATATACCCTGGGGTTGGGGGGGGGGGGAGTATGTGAAATACCCGGGGGGGGGGAGGAGTGTGATATACCCGGGGGGGGGGGGGGGAGTGTGATATACCCGGGGGGAGGGGGGGGGTGATATACCCTGGGGGGGGAGGAGTGTGATATACCCGGGGGTTGGGGGGGGGAGTATGTTATATACCCCGGGGGGGGGGGGGAGGTGTGATATACCCGGGGGTTGGGGGGGGGGAGTATGTTATATACCCGGGGGGGGGGGGGGTAGGAGTGTGATATACCCGGGGGGGGGGTTGGGGGGGAGGTGTGTGTGATATACCCTGGGGGGGGGAGTGTGTGATATACCCCGGGGGTTGGGGGGGGTGGAGTATGTTATATACCCCGGGGGGGGGAGGAGTGTGCGATATACCCGGGGGGGGGGGGGGAGGAGTGTGATATACCCTGGGGGGGGGGAGTGTGTGATATACCTTGGGGGGGGGGGGGGGGGCGGGGGGGGGGGGGAGGAGTGTGTGATATACCCTGGAGGGAAGGGGGGGGAGGAGTGTGATATACCCTGGGGGGGGGGGGAGTGTGTGATATACCCGGGGGTTGGGGGGGGGAGTGTGATATACCCGGGGGTTGGGGGGGGGGAGTGTGTGATATACCTTGGGGGGGGGGGGGGCGGGGGGGGGGGGGGAGGAGTGTGTGATATACCCTGGAGGGAAGGGGGGGGAGGAGTGTGATATACCCTGGGGGGGGGGGGAGTGTGTGATATACCCGGGGGTTGGGGGGGGGGAGTGTGATATACCCGGGGGTTGGGGGGGGGGGGGAGTGTGATATACCCCGGGGGGTTGGGGGTTGGGGGGGGGGGGGGGGGGAGTGTGTGATATACCCCGGGGGCACTCTGGGTGTATTATTCTCTAGCCTGATGAACAGAAGGTGGAAGCACTGTATGGAGAGTGGAGATGTGAAAGCTGAGCTTTGAATATTCCAGGTTAAGGACGTTTCAGAATCTGCTTCCACAGGTGCAATTGGGAGACTTCAATGGGATATTTGGGATTATTATTCTGAGCTGCCGGTCTCCCACCTCAACTTCCCTCCGTACCTTTCCTTTTTTCTCTCTCTCCCAGTCACTCTCACACTCACTCTCTCTCTCACTCTCTCTCACACACTCTATCACTCTCTCTCACACTCTCCCTCTCTCTGTCACACTTTCTCTATCTCTCCTCCCCCCCTCCCCCCCCCCCCCCCCCCCCCCCCCCCCCCCCCCCCCCCCCCCACTCCCCCCTCTCTCTTTTGCTCTCTCCCTCTCTCACTCCCTCTCTCACAATCTCTCTGACAGCTCTCCTTTACCGAGTGATAATTTGGGACGTTTAGACCGGAATGATATTTGCCGTTGACGTGGGGAATGAATCTCCGCCCATCTGATCTCACAAACCCAGTTTGCAGGAAGCTGCTCTGATTTTTCCACATCCCACGTAACTGGCCTCACCTGCGGATTTCTGTTCTTTTGTCATCCCACAGAATTCTGAGCAACAACAAGATTGTGAAGCTGAAGACGGGGGCATTCTCTGGACTCCGGGCACTCGAGAAACTGTGAGTGTTGCTGTGTGTTGGAATGGGTATTCGGAGGGGTGGCATCCAGACCTGGCCAACGTCTGCTCGTTAATCATGGAATGACAGGAGGGGAAAGGAATTCCTGAGCTTCTTGTACTCCTGCGAGGAGTTGGGAAGTGGGTGGGGAGGGGGGGACAGTGACTTGGGCAGAAGGGTTTGAAAGGTCAGTGGGAGTTGACAGGATGAGGGTTGGAAGCACAGTGGCTGTGCCCGGAATGGGGGCTGTGGGCAGGAGAGACGGTGAAGGTAGGGCGTGGGAGAGGCTGCCTTCTGTGCGGAGTCTGCATGTTCTCCCCGTGTCTGCGTGGGGTTTCCTCCGGGTGCTCCGGTTTCCTCCCACAGTCCAAAGATGTGTAGGTTAGGTGGATTGGCCATGATCGATTGCCCTTAGTGACCAAAAAAGGTTAGGAGGGGTTTTTGGGTTACGGGGATAGGGTGGAAGTGAGGGCTTAACTGGGTCGGTGCAGACTCGATGGGCCGAATGGCCACCTTTTGCACTGTATGTTCTATGTATCATCAGAGCAAGTATCTGGTGACCAGCAGGCTGGCCTAGAAGTAGAATATAGAACTGTACAGCACAGTACAGGCCCTTCGGCCCACGATGTTGTGCCGAGCTAGTCTGAAACTAAGATCAAATCAACCTACTCCCATACTAGCCTCCCCGGACAGGCACCGGAATGTGGCGACTAGGGGCTTTTCACAGTAACTTCATTGAAGCCTACTCGTGACAATAAAGAGATTTTCATTTCATTTTCATTCTAGTGCACTCCATGTGCCTATACAATAACCGCTTGAAAGTTCCTAAAGTGTTCGACTCCACTATCACAGCAGGCAGTCCATTCCACACCCTAACCACTCTCTGAGTAAAGAACCTACCTCGGACATCCCTCCTATATCTCCCACCCTGAATCTTATAGTTATGCCCCCTTGTAACAGCTACATCCACCCGAGGAAATAGTCTCTGAACGTCCACTCTATCTATCCCCCTCATCATCTTATACACCTCTATTAAGTCGCCTCTCATCCTCCTCCGCTCCAAAGAGAAAAGCCCTAGCTCCCTCAACCTTTCCTCATAAGACCTATCCTGCAAACCAGGCAGCATCCTGGTAAATCTCCTTTGCACCCTTTCCAATGCTTCCACATCCTTCCTATAATGAGATGACCAGAACTGCACACAATACTCCAAATGTGGTCTAACCAAGGTCCTGTACAGTTGCAGCATAAACCTTACGACTCTTAAACTCAATCCCCCTGTTAATAAATGCTAGCACACTATAGGCTTTCTTCACAGCTTTATCCACTTGGGTGGCAACTTTCAGAGATCTATGGACATGAACTCCGAGATCTCTCTGTTCCTCCACATTCCTCAGAACCCTGCCGTTGACCCTGCAATCCGCATTCAAATTTTCCCTCCCAAAATGAATCACCTCTCACTTATCAGGGTTAAACTCCATCTGCCATTTTTCGGCCCAGCTCTGCATCCGATCAATGTCTCTTTGCAGCCTACAACAGCCCTGCACCTCATCCACTACTCCACCGCTCTTGGTGTCATCAGCAAATTTACTGACCCACCCTTCAGCCCCCCTCCTCCACGTCATTGATAAAAATCACAAATAGCAGAGGACCCAGCACTGATCCCTGTGGTACATCGCTGGTAACTGGGCTCCAGGATGAACATTTTCCATCTACCACCACCCTTCTATGTGATAGCCAGCTCCTGATCCAATCGGCCAAATATCCCTCATTGCCGTGCCTCTGCTACAGTTCTCAAGTAGCTAATTGGAGGACACACTTGGCTCTGTTCAGGCAGCAGAGCTATCTGACTCCTCCTGTTACTTACACTCATTAACGGCTATAAACAGCACACTCTGGGCCTCCACTCGAATAGATTCTGTCACCTCCTCCCTCTCATCCCTGTGTGGAAGTCATTTCCAGAGCTACAGAAATACTTCACCACTTCCCCCTCCCAGCATCTGAGTGGACCCAGAGTTGATACGCTCCCCCAGATGGGTTCAAGCACACAGTCAGTGGGAGGGAGAGGGTGCCAGGGCCAGGTACTGACAGCCCATTGCTCTGTCCCGCACCCCTCTAACTCCAAGAGGATACCAGAGACCAGACTTTCAAAGTCATTCGCTGACTGTCAAACACTTTGAGATGTCCTGAAATAGTCTTAATAAGAACATAAGAACATAAGAACTAGGAGCAGGAGTAGGCCATCTGGCCCCTCGAGCCTGCTCCGCCATTCAATGAGATCATGGCTGATCTTTTGAGGACTCAGCTCCACTTTCCGAACACCATAGCCCTTAATCCCTTTATTCTTCAAAAAACTATCTATCTTTACCTTAAAAACATGTAATGAAGGAGCCTCAACTGCTTCACTGGGCAAGGAATTCCATAGATTCACAACCCTTTGGGTGAAGAAGTTCCTCCTAAACTCAGTCCTAAATCTACTTCCCCTTATTTTGAGGCTATGTCCCCTAGTTCTGCTGTCACCTGCCAGTGGAAACAACCTGCCCACATCTATCCTATCTATTCCCTTCATAATTTTAAATGTTTCTTTAAGATCCCCCTCATCCTTCTAAATTCCAACGAGTACAGTCCCAGTCTACTCAACCTCTCCTCATAATCCAACACTTTCAGCTCTGGGATTAACCTAGTGAATCTCCTCTGCACACCCTCCAATGCCAGTACGTTCTTTCTCAAGTAAGGAGACCAAAACTGAACACAATACTCCAAGTGTGGCCTCACTAACACCTTATACAATTGCAACATAACCTCCCTAGTCTTAAACTCCATCCCTCTAGCAATGAAGGACAAAATTCCATTTGCCTTCTTAATCACCTGTTGCACCTGTAAACCAACTTTCTGTGACTCATGCACTAGCACACCCAGGTCTCTCTGCACAGCGGCATGCTTTAATATTTTATCGTTTAAATAATAATCCCGTTTGCTGTTATTCCTACCAAAATGGATAACCTCACATTTGTCAACATTGTATTCCATCTGCCAGACCCTAGCCCATTAATGAATGGAACAATCTGGATTGTTTAGTTTATTGGGCTTAGTTGGAAAATCATGGAATGGGATTGACTTTGGGGGGGGGGGGGGGGGGGGGGGAACAGATTTGATTTGATTTGATTTATTGTCACATGTACCGTAGTACAGTGAAAAGTATTTTTCTGTGGCCGGGGGAATGTACGTACACAGTAGACAAACTAAGACTGAGCAAGAATCAGAAATCATCCAATTCGGCAATAAAGAGTCTTGTCAGTTTCCAGTCAGGGTGTGAAGGCGGAGCCTGACAAAGATTGACATGTCAGCTGACCAACGCCAAGGGTGTGTGGGGGAAGATCATGTGATTAAAGCTCTGATCACATGTTCAATCGGATTTGGCAAGCTTGCTTGTAAGCTGCAGAATCTGCCCAGAACCGTCTCCTCGAGCCCCCTGCACCGCCTGTACAGCCTGGTCACCATGCAGGAAGGGAAAGTACAGCAAGCTGACATGGTATGCAAACATGCACATAATGATATCCAGACAGGCAGCTAATGAACACAGAGAACAGGACATGACCAATGAGCAGGCAGGACACTCAGGGGTGGTATCTGACTATAAAAGGCACGAGGCCCTCACACTCCGCCTCTTTCCACTGATGAACATCGACAGAGCGAGTCAGGGTGCATGTACAGGATCACACCTCCAGCACGTGGCTAAGGGCTAGTCTGGTTCAGTCAGACAGAGCAGCCACATTTAGGTTAGCAGAGAGTTGAACTCACAGAGAACTGTGCTAACTGTGCTACAGGTTCAATAAATCAGATTGAACTAACTTCAAGGTCGGGAGTATCTTTTGGTTAAAGCTGCATCCAGTTGCAGCCTGTGTTATCCCAGAGTATATAACACCTCACCAGCCACACACCCTGGGAAGAACAAGGTTGTGATTGCTTTCTTTAATCAGGAGTAGCTGACGCTGTAAACTCTGCTCCAGTTCTCAAACATATTGCACAATAATCAGTCAGTGTGGGGAAAATGTAGCTTGAAGGTAAGAATGAACTTGCATTTATATACACCTCCCTTACGACCAGGACATCCCAAAGTGCCCAGCAAACCTTTCCAGCGTTGGAATGTCGAAAAACAGCTAGCTCCCAAAAACAGCAACGTGAGAATGACCAGATCTTGTCTTCTGGTGATTTGAGTTAACTGCCTCATTTAAAAACTAACATTTGCCTTGCTTACTGCAACAGGAGTATTGATCGAAGACTCTGAAATGGGTCTGATCGAGAGGTCAAAGGGTTTTTTGCCCCTAATTCACAGCTGACGGTGCATAAAGAGCCAATCTTTAAAGTGCATTCAAAGCTGGACCTGTCGAAGGTGGCAGGTTTGAGTCACGTTTTAGCCAGTGCTGCCGTTCCTGTTCGACTGGCCGACTGGGAGGGGAGTTTGGAAGGTAATGCTGGCTGACAGCTGTCCTAATTGGTTTTTCACCAGCTCTGTCTGCGAGCCATTCTGTACACGAAGTGACACGGGGTGAAAGGTTCCCCCCCCCCCCCCCTGTGTGAGGAAGGCATGAACAGAATCTGCCCTGTCTGGGGCCCCTCTGCTTCCCGTGTCGAGACCCTGCCCGAGACCCAGCCTCCCACCTCCTTGCCACCGACATGGCTAAGAACTGTCGGATTGCCGGGCAGTCCCGGCTGGCAGTACTCCACCGTCAGAGCTGCTGTGTCTCGGTTGAGGCTTTGATCAGGGTCCCTGACTCTCCTCTCAGATAAATGGCAAGGCCACTTTCGGAAGTGAGCAGGCGAGTGCTCCCTGATGTCCAGGTTCAACCTGCTTGACTAAAGCAGATGATGTGGTGATTGTCACATTGATGTCAGTGGCATCGTGCTGTGTGCAGGCTGCAGTTTCTGCTTTAAAAAAAAAAAATTTAGAGTATTGATGCACTATCAATTACGATGAGACGAGAGTAGAATGTAATTGAGGCTTTATTACACTGAGATATGTGGCCTCCTACAGCAGCTGATGAAATGGCTGCTGTATGGAGAGCACACATACTTATACTCCGCTTACTGGGCGGAGCCAGCAGGCAGGGAAGTGGAGAGCTATATACATGCAAATTGCTTTCAAAAATCACAGAGAATGTTACAAATTTAGGCGGTCCAGTGCCTTGATCTGTTGTCGGGAGCGCCGCAGTGCTGGTGGCGAATCCAGCGTCGGCTTGGTCTTCGGTGACTCCGGGAGCGTGTCGAAATCCTCTTCATCCCCGGGTGGGACCAAGGGAAGGACGGATTGTCCTGGAGAGGGGGCTGCGCCGGGGGAAGGGAGGGTGGTGCCGGGGCAGAGGTGGGAGGGGGGAGGGGGGGGGAGGGGGGGGTGGGAGAGGGGGGGGGGGGGATGTGTGTGTGGGGAACCAGCTGGTGCCAGGTCCCTGAGGGAGACTGTGTCTTGACGGCCGTCGGGGTACGCTACGTAAGCGTACTGCGGGTTGGCGTGGAGTAGCTGTACCCTCTCAACCGACGGGTCCGCCTTGTGGAGTCGCACGTGTTTATGGAGAACGGGTCCTGGAGCTGCCAGCCACGTCGGGAGCGATACCCCGGATGTGGCTTTCCTGGGGAAGGCAAAGAGACGTTCATGGGGAGTTTCATGAGTCGCGGTGCACAGGAGCGAGCGAATGGAGTGGAGTGCGTCAGGGAGGACCTCCTGCCAGCGGGAGGCCGGGAGATTTCTGGACAATAGGGCCAGCTGGACGGCTCTCCATACCGTCCCGTTCTCCCTCTCTACCTGCCCGTTACCCCGGGGGTGTAGCTGGTCGTCCTGCTCGAGGCGATGCCCCTGCTGAGCAGGAACTGGCGCAGCTCATCGCTCATGAATGAGGATCCCCGGTCGCTGTGGATGTAGGCTGGGAAACCGAACAGAGCGAAGATGGTGTTGAGGGCTTTGATGACGGTGGCAGACATCATATCGGGGCATGGGATGGTGAAGGGGAATCGGGAATATTCGTCGACCACATTGAGAAAGTACGTGTTTCGGTCGGTGGAGGGGAGGGGCCCTTTGAAATCCACACTGAGACGTTCAAAGGGGCAGGAGCCCTTCACCAGGCGCGCACGGTCTGGCTGGTAGAAGTGCGATTTGCACTCCGCGCAGACCTGGCAGTCTCTGGTGATAGCCCTGACATCCTCGATGGAGTAGGGCAGATTGCGGGCCTTAATGAAGAGTTAAAAACGGGTGACTCCTGGGTGACAAAGATTGTCGTGCAGGGTCCGGAGTCAGTCCACTTGTGCGCTGGCACATGTACCTCGGGATAGGGCATCGGGGGGGGGCTCATTGAGCTTACCGGGGCGATACAAAATCTCGTAATTGAAGGAGGAGAGCTCGATCCTCCACCTCAAGATTGTATCATTTTGATCTTGCCCCGCTGCGTGTTGTTGAACATGAAGGCAACCGACCATTGGTCAGTGAGGAGAGTGAATCTCCTGCCGGCCAGGTAATGCCTCCAACGTCGCACAGCGTCAACAATCGCTTGGGCCTCCTTTTCGACAGAGGAGTGCCGAATTTCGGAGGCATGGAGGGTGCGTGAAAAGAATGTCATGGGTCTGCAGGCCTGATTGAGGGTGGGGGACAGAGCGACGTCTGATGCATCGCTCTCGACTTGGAAGGGGAGCGTCTCGTCGACCGCGTGCATTGCGGCTGCTGTAGGAGGCCACACGTCTCTGTGTAATAAATTGATGCACTATCAATTACGATGAGACGAGAGTAGAATGTAATTGAGGCTTTATTACACTGAAATGTGTAGCCTCCTACAGCAGCTGGTGAAATGGCTGCTGTACGGGGAGCACACATATTTATACTCCGCCTACTGGGCGGAGCCAGCAGGCAGGGATCTACCCCCGTACTGTAGTACAGGGGCCTTACCATAAAACCCATACAGTACAATACATCAGTGGTGACTACCACAAGTACCCAATTAATTTTTCCAATTATGGGGCAATTTAGCTTGTTCAATCCAGCTACCCTGCACATGTTTGGGTTGTGGGGGCCAAACCCACGCAGACACGGGGAGAATGGAAACTCCACACGGATAGTGATTGGGAGCCGGGATTGAACCCGGGTCTTCGGCGCCGTGAGACCGCAATGCTAACCACTGCACCACCGCGCTCTGACAACAGGATTGGTCGGAAATCCTTTTGGGACATCCTGAGGTTGTGAAAGACGGGATGAAAATCCATATCCTTCTTGTTTGGGTCTTCCGAACCTGATGTATTATTACTGGGCGGCGAATGTGGAGAAGGTACGGAGCTGGGTCAGAGGGGTTGACTCCCAGTGGGTCAGAATGGAGGAGAGTTTGGGTAGGGGGTCGGGATTGAAAGCACGCGCAACAGCGCCGCTCCCGATAGCTCCGGGTAATACTCACGGAGTCTGGCAATAATAGCTTCATTGAGAACCTGGAGGCAGTTTCGCCAACACTTCGGGTTGGGGGCAGGGACAAGGGAAACACCGATTCGGGGGAACCACAGATTTGAGCCAGGGAAGTGGGATGGAAATTTTCGGAGTTGGGAGGAGAAGGGCATTAAGACTGTAAAAGATTTGTTTCTTGGGGGTCGGTTTGCGGGATTGAAGGAGCTGGAAGCGAAGTATGGGCTGGAGCGGGGGGGGAAATGTTTAGATACATGCAGGTTTGAGGCTTTGCCAGAAAGGAGATACAGAGCTTCCCGGTGGAGCCGGCTTCCACATTGCTGGAGGAGGTGCTGACAACAGTGGGACTGGAGAAGGGGGTAGTGTCGGCGGCTTATGGGACTATTTTGGAAGAGGGGAAGGCACCGCTGGGAGATCAAAGCAAAGTGGGAGGAAGAGTTGGGAGAGGATATGGAGGAGGGGTTTTGGTGTGAGGTGCTCCGGAGAGTGAATGCCTCCACCTCGTGTGCGAGGTTGGGGCTGATACAGCTGAAGGTGGTGTATAGAGAGCACCTCACAAGGGCGAGGATGAGCCGGCACTTTGAGGGGGTAGAAGATGTGTGTGAATGTTGCAGGCGGGCCCCCGTAAACCACGTTCATATGTTTTGGTCCTGTCCAAAGCTGGAGGATTGCTGGAAGGAGGTGTTTAGGGTAATCTCTAAAGTGGTGCACGTGAAACTGGACCTGGGCCCCCGGGAGGCCATATTCGGGGTGTCGGACCAGCCGGGGTTGGAAATGGGCGCGGAGGCAGATGTTTAGCCTTCGCCTTGTTGATCGCCCGAAGGTGGATCCTGTTGGGATAGAGATCAACCACTCCACCCTGTGCCCTGGCGTGGTGGGGGGACCTGTTACGAATTCTTGACCCTTGAGAAGGTCAAATTTGAACTGAGGGGAAGGATGGAGGGGTTCTACCATTCATGGATGGTTATTCATGATGCACTTTCGAGAATTGGACCACATCGAACATTAGGGGGATTGGGGGCTGGAAGGGTTGGGAGGAGGGAGATTCTATGTGTTAATGGTGACTATGGGTGATTCCTGATTTATGTTAACATGCGGGCTAATGTCTGGGGGTTTGGTGGGAGGATGAAATTGTTGTTATTGATATGGGACTTGACATTACATTCGTTACTGATTATTGTTAATTGTTAGTGGGTGTAAATTTGGGAGAAAAAGTGAAGAAGGAGGAAAATAAAACTATTTTTTTGACAACGGTGAGATCAATGGTGCCCTCGAGGTCCCTGAAATAGGTTCCCTTCGTGATGCGAGTTTGAGAAACAGCATTGATTGGGGGGGAACGGAGAAATATTTTGGACGGTTCCTGCGCACTAAGTACAGGGAGCTGTGTTAAGCAATGCTCGCCTCTCAGTTCAGGAAGGATGTGGTGAGGCACTCTGAATGCATGGATGGCCCATGCAAGGGGTTCCAGAGAGGCAATATTAAAATGCGTCCAGCCACATCTGAAACCCCACTCATTCCTCACGCAAAGTTTCAAAACCATTCTAAATATTATGGTTTATCGGGAGGTTTGAATGGAGTGGGTGTGCCGAGGTCCAAGAATGGTTTGTGTAGTAAATGGAAGGGGACGCTGGATAAACACAGCACAGAATCCAGTGCATAAAGGTTGCAGTATGTGCCCTGTGTGGATTAAAGAGCTGGGGGAACATAAACTGTCTGTTAGCGGAATTAAATCAACACTGAAATATTACATGTGCCCAACTCTCTCTCTCTCGCCCCCCAGTCCCTGCCAACACTCTCCTGAAATTAACACAAACATTTTTATTTTGTTTGGAAAAGGAATTTTCTTCAGAGTTACCAACCCCTCGAAGTTCCCGGCCAGTCTTTAAGGTCTGCAAGGTGAATCTCAAGGACGTTACTGTGGGCAGGTCGAGGTGGAAAAGCCATCGCGGTGTGAAAGAGAGCGTGCTTTATTCAGTCTCGTGCTGTGTTACACAACACACTGGGATTGACGGTGATGGGGGAATAGTTTCCACTCCCCAGGGCATCATATTGATGAGTGTGTTGGGCGACCAGAGCACAGGGGGCGTGGGGAGGGCACATCGATCGTGTTTGACTCTCTTGGAGGTGAATCGATAATTCCTGGATAATTCCTGGGGGAGTGGCATTCCTGATTGTCAGGCACCCCGGACCTGTTTAATCGATGAGAGTGAGCCTACCCCGGGGCCTGGAGCTGGAGGCTCTGCGCTGCCCAGTGTGGCTCTGCCGGCCTGGCAGAGTTAGTGACCCGCGCCTCACTGGAACCCTTTCCCTTCCCCAGCTGCTCAGGGGCAGCCAGGATGTCTGGAGATCTGCACAAGTGAGAAAGAAAGAAAAACAACTTGGAGACAGTGTGGATAAAAGCGACAACGCAGCTCCCTATAGATCCTGTTACTAACCGTGGCCTTGACAAAGTCAAAACACCTATCCCCCCCTTCATTCCCCTGTCAGCAGCGAAACTACTTTCTATCAATTCCCAGAGAATATTTTTGTTTGTTTGGAGTTGAAAGTGGCGTACAGGAAGCTGAAGCATTAGTCCTGGTGACTAGACAGTCTATAAATATACACTAATTAAGAAAATAGAGAGCTGCTTTCAGAAGCAACGGGGGCTGCGATTGGGTCTCTGCACACTGCATCATTTCACCAGGCTCCACACGGTTTATTCAGCACTTTTCCCCCCACCTCCTCTCCCTCGCCTTGTGAGGAATGATTTATGCTGTAGATTTAACAGGGGCTCTGTATTCAGGCACAGAGCAGAGGTGAATGTGCTGTGTACAAGTGTGTCCCAGAATTCCCATCATTCACTCCTGATCAGGATCTGGCTCCCACACAACCTGCAGTTTCAGCTGGAAGTGTCCAGGAAATTGGGGCGAGGAAGGTAGTGCTGTGAAATCCAGTGGGGATAGTTTTTCCCCAGTGAATGGTGCAGCAGGAGGCTGTTGGACAAGCTGTCCAATCACTCCCAGCGTTCACTCGCTGTAACTAGCACTGGTTAGCATTATCTAACTATCAGCCTGATGGACCATCGATTGTACGCGAGGCGAGTGATTTACCAAAGTCTGGCTTTAATTGACTAGAACACAGCTCTGCGATCGTCTACAGTGGAAAGGGACGATCGTCAGGCGTCTGAGCATTTATACCTCGTTAATAGAGGCGTGGTTAACTCAGCCTCTCGGCCAATCGGTCGAGAGGCACATGACCGACCAGGGCCAATGGTAAGCCGACGTTCTGGCCCAATGGCAGACGAGTATGCAGATCATATCACCACACAGCCTGCGGGAAACAAAGGCTAGCTGACGGTATGCTGACTGACAATTCACCAGCACCAAGCTCCCAGCTGCAGTCTGCCCAGCGTCCTCTGCAAAGCAAGAGACAAATACCCGGGCTGCTGAAATTCAAGCTCCTTGAAAGTTATTTCCCCGCCAGTAAGAAGTCTTCACTCACCTGAGGAAGGAGCAGCGCTCCGAAAGCTAGTGATTCGAAACAATCCTGTTGAACTTTAACCTGGTGTTGGAAGACTTCTTACTGTGCCCACCCCAGTCCAACACCGGCATCTCCACATCAGTGCTGAAACACACGCAGCTCTATTCCTGTTTGCGCAGACCGATAGAAAGACAATACGGCCAACATTCTGAGTGGACACTCTGTCCTGAGTGGAGAAGGCGGCACAGTAGCAGAGCACATACTGAAAGTATCTTTACAAAGTGCTGCTGTCGGAGAGGCTGTTTAAACAGGAGCCTATATCCAACTGGCTGACCTGGATGGGAATTTGAAGGTGATGTTGTTCCAGGTAGCTGTTGTCCTTGTTTTTCCAGGTCAGGTGAAAACTTATACCTCACAGAGCACATTGAGGAGCAGTGGAGTGCACTGTTCCAGGGTCCGTACTGAGGGAGCCCCGCACTGTCAGAGGGTCAGTACTGAGGGAGTGCCGGACTGTCAGAGGGTCAGTGTTGAGGGAGTGCCGCACTGTCAGAGGGTCAGTACTGAGGGAGTGCCGCACTGTCAGAGGGTCAGTACTGAGGGAGTGCCGCACTGTCAGAGGGTCAGTACTGAGGGAGTGCCGCACTGTCAGAGGGTCAGTACTGAGGGAGTGCTGCACTGTCAGAGGGTCAGTACTGAGGGAGTGCCGCACTGTCAGAGGGTCAGTACTGAGGGAGTGCCGCACTGTCAGAGGGTCAGTACTGAGGGAGTGCTGCACTGTCAGAGGGTCAGTACTGAGGGAGTGCCGCACTGTCAGAGGGTCAGTACTGAGGGAGTGCCGCACTGTCAGAGGGTCAGTACTGAGGGAGTGCCGCACTGTCTGAGGGTCAATACTGAGGGAGAGCCGCACTGTCAGAGGGTCAATACTGAGGGAGTGCCGCACTGTCAGAGGGTCAGTACTGAGGGAGTGCTGCACTGTCAGAGGGTCAGTACTGAGGGAGCACCGCACTGTCAGAGGGTCAGTACTGAGGGAGTGCCGCACTGTCAGAGGGTCAGTACTGAGGGAGTGCTGCACTGTCAGAGGGTCAGTACTGAAGGAGTGCTGCACTGTCAGAGGGTCAGTACTGAGGGAGTGCTGCACTGTCAGAGGGTCAGTACTGAGGGAGTGCCGCACTGTCAGAGGGTCAGTACTGAGGGAGTGCTGCACTGTCAGAGGGTGAGTACTGAGGGATGCCGCACTGTCAGAGGGTCAGTACTGAGGGAGTGCCGCACTGTCAGAGGGTCAGTACTGAGGGAGTGCTGCACTGTCAGAGGGTCAGTACTGAGGGAGTGCCGCACTGTCAGAGGGTCAGTACTGAGGGAGTGCCGCACTGTCAGAGGGTCAGTACTGAGGGAGTGCCGCACTGTCAGAGCGTCAGTACTGAGGGAGTGCCGCACTGTCAGAGGGTCAGTACTGAGGGAGTGCCGCACTGTCAGAGGGTCAGTACTGAGGGAGTGCCGCACTGTCAGAGGGTCAGTACTGAGGGAGTGCTGCACTGTCAGAGGGTCAGTACTGAGGGAGTGCCGCACTGTCAGAGGGTCAGTACTGAGGGAGTGCCGCACTGTCAGAGGGTCAGTACTGAGGGAGTACTGTACTGTTGGATAGGGTGTAAGTTACTTGGGAAGTTTGGGGATGGGTGTCTGTGTGTTTTCCTGTTGAACATTATGTGAAGCTTTGGGAAGTATGGGTTCTGTATTGTTCGGAAGCTGTTTTCAGATTTGTTGGTGGGGATCTTGTTGCTGAGTGACCGATTGTGAGACAGCAGCATCCTGAGCTGTTAGTGTGGGAGGGAGGGAGAGAGGCTGCGAGGGGGTGAGGGCATGAGTGAGTGTGGGGGTGAGGCAGTGAGGGGGTGAGGCAGTGAGGAGGCGAGGCAGCGAGGGGGCGAGGCAGCGAGGGGCTGAGGCAGTGAGGGTGCGAGGCAGTGAGGCAGAGGCGGCAGTGAGGCAGTGAGGGGGAGAGGCAGTGAGGGGGCGAGGCAGTGAGGGGGCGAGGCAGTGAGGGGGCGAGGCAGTGAGGCAGTGAGGGGGTGAGGCTGTGAGGGGGCGAGGCAGTGAGGGGGTGAGGCAGTGAGGGGGTGAGGCTGTGAGGGGGCGAGGCAGTGAGGCAGTGAGGGGGCGAGGCAGTGAGGGGGCGAGGGGGTGAGGGGGTGAGGCAGAGGCGGCAGTGAGGCAGTGAGGGGGTGAGGCTGTGAGGGGGCGAGGCAGTGAGGGGGTGAGGCAGTGAGGGGGTGAGGCTGTGAGGGGGCGAGGCAGTGTGGCAGTGAGGGGGCGAGGGGGTGAGGGGGCGAGGCGGTGATGGGGCGAGGCAGTGAGGGGGTGAGGCAGTGAGGGGGCGAGGCAGTGAGGGGGCGAGGGGGTGAGGCAGTGAGGGGGTGAGGCAGTGAGGGGGTGAGGCAGTGAGGGGGCGAGGCAGTGAGGGGGTGAGGCAGTGAGGGGGTGAGGCAGTGAGGGGGCGAGGGGGTGAGGCAGTGAGGGGGTGAGGCAGTGAGGGGGCGAGGCGGTGATGGGGCGAGGCAGTGAGGCAGTGAGGCAGTGAGGGTACGAGGCAGTGAGGGTACGAGGCAGTGAGGGTACGAGGCAGTGAGGGGGCGAGGCAGTGAGCGTACGAGGCAGTGAGGGTACGAGGCAGTGAGGGGGCGAGGCAGCGAGGGGGTGAGGCAGTGAGGGTGCGAGGCAGTGAGGGGGCGAGGCGGGTGATGGGGCGAGGCAGTGAGGCAGTGAGGGGGTGAGGCAGTGAGGGTGCGAGGCAGTGAGGGGGCGAGGCGGGTGATGGGGCGAGGCAGTGAGGCAGTGAGGGGGTGAGGCAGTGAGGGGGTGAGGCAGTGAGGGGGTGAGGCAGTGAGGGTGCGAGGCAGTGAGGGGGCGAGGCGGTGATGGGGCGAGGCAGTGAGGCAGTGAGGGGGTGAGGCAGTGAGGGGGTGAGGCAGTGAGGGGTGAGGCAGTGAGGGTGCGAGGCAGTGAGGGGGCGAGGCGGTGATGGGGCGAGGCAGTGAGGCAGTGAGGGGGTGAGGCAGTGAGGGGGTGAGGCAGTGAGGGTGCGAGGCAGCGAGGGGGCGAGGCGGTGATGGGGCGAGGCAGTGAGGCAGTGAGGCAGTGAGGGTACGAGGCAGTGAGGGGGCGAGGCAGCGAGGGGGTGAGGCAGTGAGGGTGCGAGGCAGTGAGGGGGCGAGGCGGTGAGGGGGCGAGGCGGTGAGGGGGCGAGGCAGTGAGGGTACGAGGCAGTGAGGGGGCGAGGCAGTGAGGGAGCGAGGCAGTGAGGGGGCGAGGCAGTGAGGGGGCGAGGCAGTGAGGGGGGAGGCAGTGAGGGGGCGAGGCGGTGAGGGGGCGATGCAGTGAGGGGGTGAGGCAGTGAGGGGGTGAGGCAGTGAGGGGGCGAGGCAGTGAGGGTACGAGGCAGTGAGGGTACGAGGCAGTGAGGGGGCGAGGCAGTGAGGGGGCGAGGCAGTGAGGGTACGAGGCAGTGAGGGGGCGAGGCAGTGAGGGAGCGAGGCAGTGAGGCAGTGAGGGGGCGAGGCAGTGAGGGGGCGAGGCAGTGAGGGGGCGAGGCAGTGAGGGGGGCGAGGCAGTGAGGGAGCGAGGCAGTGAGGGAGCGAGGGGGGCGAGGCAGTGAGGCAGTGAGGGTGCGAGGCAGAGGCAGCGAGGCAGGGGGGGCGAGGCAGTGAGGGGGCGAGGCAGCGAGGGGGCGAGGCAGCGAGGGGGCGAGGCAGCGAGGGGGCGAGGCAGTGAGGCAGTGAGGGTACGAGGCAGTGAGGGTGCGAGGCAGAGGCAGCGAGGCAGTGAGGGAGCGAGGCAGAGGCAGCGAGGCAGTGAGGGAGCGAGGGGGCGAGGCAGTGAGGGCACGAGGCAGTGAGGGAGCGAGGCAGTGAGGGGCTGAGGCAGTGAGGGAGCGACGCAGTGAGGGAGCGAGGCAGTGAGGGAGCGAGGGGGGCGAGGCAGTGAGGGTGCGAGGCAGTGAGGGAGCGAGGCAGTGAGGGAGCGAGGGGGGCGAGGCAGTGAGGGTACGAGGCAGTGAGGGTGCGAGGCAGTGAGGGAGCGAGGCAGTGAGGGAGCGAGGGGGGCGAGGCAGTGAGGCAGTGAGGGTACGAGGCAGTGAGGGTGCGAGGCAGAGGCAGCGAGGCAATGAGGGGCGATGGCCCCAGCACAGCAGCAGTGCTAAGGGCTGGTGTAGAATTTGCAGCTGGTTAGAATTTCTCGGTTCTGTCTGAAGAGTGTGGATCAGTTTGGAGTTGCTCTGTGCTGTGTTTCAGAAGCAGGTTTCCCAACTGCACCTGCCACTTTGCCCAGTGGGAGACAGGAGCAAGACCACAGGGTAAGGGTGGCATTCTCCCTCCCCTCCTGCCCGTTCATACTACCCCAAACAATGCCCCACCCTCGCTTACAGCCCCCCCCCCCCAATCCCAAATTCCTCCGCAACTCCAGAACAGAGCTGAAGGGTTTGGAAATATTTATTGGGACGTTGCCGGAAGGGGAGAAAGGAGTTGGAAGGATTTATCGATGGTGTGGGGTGGATTCAGTGGGAAGGCAGCCAACGACTCGATGGGCCCAATGGCCTGTTTGTGCGTTGTAGGCTCTCTGCACCTGGGCACAATGCGAGAAATGAAGTGGTTTATGGGGATGTCTGTTGTCTAACAGGCGTGAGAGACAGCCGAGGGCAATTGAGGGGAGGGAGGGGTAAGGACCACTTAGCAGGAGTGACATTTGAAGGCCAACAGCGAATAGCAAGTTTGCAGTGAGCACAGCTGAGCCGAACCGCACACTCAGAACCGAGTGTGGGGTTTGGAAAGTCGCCTCTTATCCCTGTCTTATCCCCGTCTTATCCCCGTCTTATCCCCGTCTTATCCCTGTCTTATCCCCAGCTTTCCTGTGTGCTGTGTTCTGACCTGATTTCCAAACCGTGTCACTCCCCAGCTCCCAGCTCCTGCCAGTTACTTCTCCTTACTCATCTCCCTGAGGAACAGCGTCTGGGTGACGGGAATGTCTCCAATTCAGTCATCCCGGAATCTACCTATACATCATAGACTCATAGAACAAGCCCATCCCGACTCACATTTCTGTGTGGAAAGTGTTAACCCCTTCACCGACACGACCAGCGAGGAGCATAACACATCTGTTATGGGCCAGGGTTTAGAGAACCCCAAAATGTATCATGGAGTTCACCTGACCCACAAGTTGTCATAGATATGGGAGGGTGCAGGGGGCGGTATATGAGTATGGGGAGAAGGCCCACCAGCTCCGGAAGCGGGAGGCAGCGAGGGAGATAGGGGGAGTCACAGATGCAGGAGGGAACCTAGTGCGGAGTGGCAGGGACATTAATGGGGTGTTCAGATCCTTTTACGAGGGGCTGTACTGGGCGGTGCCCCCTAGGGAGGTGGGTGGGATGGACCGCTTTCTGGATAAGCTGGAGTTCCCAAGTGTAGAGGATGAGAAGGTGGAGGGTCTTGGGGCCCCAATCGAGTTGGAGGAGCTGATGGAGGCGCTGGGAAGCATGCAGACAGGGAAAGCACCGGTACCTGACGGGTTCCCGGTGGAGTTTTATAAGAAGTTTTCAGATCTGCTGGGCCCGCTGCTAGTGAGGACCCTGAATGAGGCGAGGGAGGGGGGGCTCTGCCCCTGATGATGTCTAGAGCAATAATCTCACTGATCCTGAAGCGGGATAAGGACCCCCTCCAGCGTGGGTCTTACAGGCCGATTTTGCTCCTCAACATGGACGCGAAGCTGCTGGCTAAGATACTGTCCAGGAGGGTGGATGATGTGGTCCCGATGGTTATCCATGAGGATCAAACGGGGTTTGTGAAGGGGAGGCAGCTGAATGTTAATGTGCGACGGCTTCTTAATGTTATGATGATGGCGTCGGCGGCTGGGGAGGCGGAAATAGTAGCATCGGTGGATGCGGAGAAAGCTTTTGACAGGGTGGGGTGGAGCTACCTGTGGGAAGTGCTGAGGAGGTTTGGGTTTGGTGAGGGATTCATTAGCTGGGTGAGGTTGCTGTACAGCTCCCTGGTGGCGAGTGTGGTGATGAATGGGAGGAGGTCGGAGGACTTTCGGTTGTCCCGGGGGACGAGGCGGTGTGCCCCTTGTCTCCCCTGCTCTTCGCGTTAGCGATTGAGCCCTTGGCCATGGCGCTGAGGGATTCGAAGAACTAGAGGGGGATTGTGCGGGGGAGGGGGGAGGAGCACTGGTTGTCGCTGTACGCAGATGATTTGCTGTTGTACATCGTGGACCCGGCGGGGGGGGGATGCCAGAGGTGTTGAAGATACTGGGGGAGTTTGAGGGTTTTTCGGGCTATAAGCTCAACATGGGGAAGAGTGAGCTGTGTTTGTGCTGCACCTGGGGGACCAGGAGAGGGAGATAGGAGAGCTCCAGTTGAAGAGGGCGGAGAGGAGCTTTAGATATCTTGGGGTGCAGATATCTAGGAGCTGGGGGGCCCTGCGCAGGCTAAACTTTTCGAGGCTGGTGGAACAGATGGAGGAGGAGTTCAGGAGGTGGGACGCGCTGCCACTCTCTTTGGCGGGCAGGGTCCAGTCAGTTAAGATGACGGTGCTCCCGAGGTTTTTGTTTCTTTTCCAGTGCCTCCCCATATTGATTCCGAAGGCCTTTTTTAAGAGGGTTAACAAGAGTATTCTGGGGTTCGTGTGGGCGCGGAAGGCCCCGAGAGTGAGGAGGGTATTCCCGGAGCGAGGCAGGGAGGTAGGCGGCTTGGCGTTGCCCAACTTGTGTGGGTATTACTGGGCTGCGAACGTGGCAATGATTCGCAGGTGGGTGATGGAGGGGGAGGGTGCCGCATGGAAGAGGTTGGAGGTGGCGTCCTGTGTGGGTACATGTTTGGGGGCATTGGGGGGGAAGTGAAGGCCTCAGTGTGGGCCCCGATACGGGGCAATCACTGGTTTGCACCAGGGAGAATAGATGGTGGGTTTTTGAGTTGGCATCGGGCAGGCATCAGGCGGATGGGGGACCTTTTCCTCGATGGGAAGTTTGCGACTTTAGAGGAGTTGGAGGGGAAGTGGGGCCTCCCCCCTGGGAATGCTTTCAGGTATATGCAGATTAGGGCGTTTGTTAAACGGCAGGTGGCGGAGTTCCCGCTTCTGCCGCCTAGAGGGGTGCAGGATAGGGTGCTCTCGGGGACGTGGGTCGGTGAGGGCAGGAACTCGGCGATTTATCAGGTGATGCAGGAGGAGGAGGGCTCGGTGGAAGAGCTGAAAGCAAAGTGGGAGGAGGAGCTAGGGGAAGAGATCGACAATGGGACGTGGACGAACGCCCTGGGGAGGGTGAACTCGTCCTCTTCTTGCGCACAGCTCAGCTTAATTCAGCTGAAGGTGCTGCACAGGGCGCACATGACGGGGGTCAGGATGACCCGGTTCTTTGGGGGAGAGGACAGGTGTGGGAGGCCCGGCGACCACACCCACATGTTCTGGGCATGTCCGGCCTTGGAGGGGTTTTGGAAGGGGGCGGGGACTTAGTCCAAGGTGGAGCCGGGCTGGGGGCTCGCGATCTTTGGGGTAGCATCGGAGCCAGGAGTGCAGGAGGCGAGAGAGGCCGGTACCCTGGCCTTTGCGTCTCTAGTAGTCCTGCGTAGGAGTCTCTGACAGTGGAGGGACGCGAAGCCCCCGAGTTCGGAGGCCTGGATCAATGACATGGCCGGGTTCATCAGGCTGGAGAAGGTTAAGTTTGCCCTGAGGGGGTCGGTACAAGGGTTCTTCCGGTGGTGGCAGCCCTTTCTCGATTTCCTGGCGGAGGGTTAGAGGGTGATCAGTCTCAGCAGCAACCTGGGGGGGGATAAGGGGTTTGTTTTTGCGACGGTGTGTTTGCTATTTTCTTCTTTTTTGTATTATTAAGTTATTAATTTATCGCTGTGTACTGGGGGGGGGGGGTGTTTCTCTTTCTGTTTATCTCTACACCTTGTTTACTTTACTGTTGGGAGAAAATTTGTTGGTGAAAAATTTGAATAAAAATTATTTTTTTAAAACTTTTAATAGATATTGTTTTGAGGAGCACACGGCCCACTCTACAGGTGTGGTACAGCAGAAATGGAAACGTATTTTTTAAAGCAAAACAATGTTTATTCTATGAACTCAAGTGAACCTTTTTAAAATATACAGTGAACATCTTAGCAACCATCAATTCAAATACAACCCCTAAAGAATACAACACTAAGTAATCCTTAATAACTTCCCAAACAACATCCAGAAGACAGAAGAAACACCTTTTAACAGAAGCACATCAGGTTTACATTCACTACTGAGAACATTTATAATTCTGAATTCACCAAATGATCAAGAGATAGGCTTTTCATGGCAGAGAGATCAACAGTACACCTGCTCTGTCTGGCTTCAGCTCCAACACTGAAAACAAAACTAAAACACACCCTGCAGCAAACAGCCTAAAAGCGAAAGTAAAAAGCTGACAGACAGCCCAGCTCCACCCACACTCTGATATCACTGATAAACACCCATTTCTCAAAGGTACATTTCTGAAGCACCCATTTCATAAAGGTACTCTCACATGACACATCACTCACGCACACACTCACTCACACATTCACTCACTCACTCACACATTCACTCACACATTCACTCACTCACACATTCACTCACGCATTCACTCACTCACACTCACTCACTCACCCAGTCACTCACTCACTCACCCATACACTCGTACACTTAGTTACTCGTACGCTCAATCGCTCACTCGTACACTCACTCACACTGTCACTCACTCGGATACTCACTCACTCACTCTCACACACACTTACACACTCGTGCACAAACCCAGATTCACACATACGCTCATACTCTCTCACACCCACAATGAAGCCCTATACACTCATACACACAATGTACTTCCACACACGCATGCACATGCACACACTTACACACACTTACACCCATTCACACATATTGGCAGCAGCGTGGGTTCAATTCCCGTAACAGCCTCCCCGAACAGGCGCCAGAATGTGGCGACTAGGGGCTATTCACAGTAACTTCATTGAAGCCTACTTGTGACAATAAGCGATTATTATTATTATTCACACACTTACACACATTCACACATTCACACACTTACACACATTCACACATAGAACATAGAACAGTACAGCACAGAACAGGCCCTTCGGCCCTCAATGTTGTGCCGAGCCATGATCACCCTACTCAAACCCACATATCCACCCTATACCCGTAACCCAACACCCTCCCCCTTAACCTTACATTTATTAGGACACTACGGGCAATTTAGCATGGCCAATCCACCTAACCCGCACATCTTTGGACTGTGGGAGGAAACCGGAGCACCCGGAGGAAACCCACGCACACAGGGGGAGGACGTGCAGACTCCACACAGACAGTGACCCAGCCGGGAATCGAACCTGGGACCCTGGAGCTGTGAAGCATTTATGCTAACCACCATGCTACACACATACACACGATCACACTCACACTCTGACACTCACACACACTAAGACCTGTGATTCAGAGACCAATGTTACGCAGAGTTATCAGGAATCAGGAATATCTTGTGTTACCCTATTATGTATTCTCATGTATTTTCTTGAATTTTGTTTAATTCCCTTTTCTTCCATGTACTGAATGAGCTGCTTGCAGAAAAATACTTTTCACTGTACCTCGGTACACGTGACAATAGACAAATCCAATCCAATCCAATCCAATCCAATGTGAGAGTCAGCCAGCAGGCCAGGCAACCTCTCTGGAGAAGGAAATAAGAGTTAATGTCTCTGGGCTATCAACCCTGCGGTCGTACCTGAAAACAGAGATGTGAGCAGACTTTCTGATCTGAAACTGCTCAGCTTGATGTTGAGTTGGAAAGGTGGTGAAATGCTTCAGGGAAAGGTGAAATTGTGTTCCCTGAGCTTCCATTGTGTCTCATTGGAGTAGTGAAGGAGGCAGAGGTCAGAGAAGGACAGGGGTGTTGCATACGCAGCCTCCCAGTGTCGTGGCGATGATATTGTGAGGAGTGAACTACATTGAAGGAAACACGTGTAATAATCCAAATGTAGTCGAGCCAAAGTATATGGTGGCCATAGCTACGCCCAGGAATGTGAATGTAGCACCTCACCATTCGGTAGGTATTGCTTCTCATTTAAACTGCTCTGAGGATTTGCTCTGGTTGAATCTTGTAATGGGCTTAGAGATTTGCAAACGGAGAGTTTATATTGGCTCCCTCCTTCTCAGGATTGGCCCCCTCCTCTTCAATTCTGACCAGCACTTGAACTCTCCGATTTGCGAGGTTCTGAGTTTGATCTCCATTCCGTTGAGTTAAGCAGGTGGTCCAGGCAAACAGTCCCAGTGTCGGACTGAAGGAGTACTGCACTGTGCGAGGGGCATTGTTACAGATTGAATTTGAAATCCAGGCCCTGTCTACTCTCTCAATTAAACTCAAAAAATGCCATGACATTAAACTGAGGACAGTGTGGCAACTAGGGGCTTTTCACAGTAACTTCATTGAAGCCTACTTGTAACAATCAGCTTGCCTGACGTTTATCCTCAGCTGTGACATGAATCAAAGCAGGTGGTCTGCCCGTCATTAGTGATGTTACTTAGGTGTCAGCTGTGGAGACGCTTAACTAACAGTGGTGCAGTCGTGTTAGGAAGGATATACTTGTCGTGTTTCACTTTGTGACTAAATCTAAACTGTCTCAAGATTGGCTCCAGTTTCATCCTGCAACTACTGGCGGTGGGAATGAAACAGTTCCAGACTTTATTGTAGCCATGTTTCCACATTCCAGCACTACTACATTGGCCAGAAAGTGCTCTGTGATGTCCTGGGATTGTGAAAGGCGTTGCCTCAACACAGGTTTGATGTTGTTTTGCTTCCTGACCCATCCCTTGTTTCAGCTCCAAGATATTGGGCAGCAGGGTAGCATGGTGGTTAGCATCAATGCTTCACAGCTCCAGGGTCCCAGGTTCGATTCCCGGCTGGGTCACTGTCTGTGCGGAGTCTGCACGTCCTCCCCGTGTGTGCGTGGGTTTCCTCCGGGTGCTCCGGTTTCCTCCCACAGTCCAAAGATGTGCGGGTTAGGTGGATTGGCCGTGCTAAATTGCCCGTAGTGTCCTAAAAAGTAAGGTTAAGGGGGGGTTGTTGGGTTACGGGTATAGGGTGGATACGTGGGTTTGAGGAGGGTGATCATTGCTCGGCATAACATTGAGGGCCGAAGGGCCTGTTCTGTGCTGTACTGTTCTATGTTCTATGTTCTATATTCTAACCGTTGTTTGTGAGGAATGGACCGAATGGCCGGTGTGTGCGCTGGAGGTTCCATGTATGCCAGTTCTGAGGAGGTCAACCAGGATATTGGGATTGAGGGTGGCCGGGCATGATTTAAAAACCTGCGGATTGTGGGAGGTGGGAAAGCTGGAACGAGGAGCTCCACAGTTTCAGTGTTAGAATGAGTCAGGGCCAAGGTGAGAAGAGACTTGGTTTTAAGAAGCGTAGAGGGTGGGGAAGGATTGATTGATTGATTTATTGTCACATGTACGGCAGTACAGTGACAAGTATTTTTCTGCGGCCGAGGGAATGTACACAGTACAGACATAGTAGACAAAAAGAATAATCGACACAGTACATTGACAAATGGTACATCGACAAACAGTGATTGGTTACAGTGCGGAACAAGGGGCCAAACAAAGCAAATACATGAGCAAGAGCAGCATAGGGCGTCGTGAATAGTGTTCTTACAGGGAACAGATCAGTCCGAGGGGGAGTCGTTGAGGAGTCTAGTAGCTGTGGGGAAGAAGCTGTTCCTGTGTCTCAATGTGTGGGATCTTCAGACTTCTGTACCTTCTGGGCTGTGGAGCAAAAAGAGACTGGGAGCGTTAATCAGAGTTCCTCAGAGGCATCCCCCCTTGCTGTGGGCAGTGGGTGTTCACACCACCTCTGGTTTAGCTCACCGGGCTAAATCGCTGGCTTTTAAAGCAGACCAAGGCAGGCCAGCAGCACGGTTCGATTCCCGTACCAGCCTCCCCGGACAGGCGCCGGAATGTGGCGACTAGGGGCTTTTCACAGTAACTTCATTGAAGCCTACTCGTGACAATAAGCGATTTTCATTTCATTTCATTTTTTCTCTAGTGTGTGTACATCCAATCAATTGCTCAGAGATCAATCAGAAACCTTCACATGTGGATGACCAGGTATTCTACTGGTGAACTTGCTATATCGGAAAAGGAAGAGGCCACCTTCTCAAAGGCCATTGGGGTTGGGTCATACAAATGCCAAGAATTACAAATCCAGTCCCTCCAAGCTGTTTACCTTCCTGTTAGATCATGGCTGCCCTTAAAGCTCCATCGACCCATCTTTAGTTCCTTAAACCTTGATATCCGCACAGAACCAAAATCCATCAGTCTTAACCTTCCGCAGTCCAAATTGAGGCGCAGTCTGATTGTGGTGTTTAATATGAATTTAACATCAGTTTTAATTTGTACTATTTCGCAGTTTTCTTCTCACTTGTCTGTCACATGACTTGAACTGTGAGCACACTGCTAGAGGACACAAATGAACAGGTGTTTAATATGTATAGTCGCGGGGCAGCACGGTGGCCTAGTGGTTAGCACAACCGCCTCACGGCGCCGAGGTCCCAGGTTCGATCCCGGCTCTGGGTCACTGTCCGTGTGGAGTTTGCACATTCTCCCCGTGTCTGCGTGGGTTTCACCCCCACAACCCAAAGATGTGCAGAGTAGGTGGATTGGCCACGCTAAATTGCCCCTTCATTGGAAAAAATAATTGGGTAATCTAAAATAAAAAAATAAAAAAAAATAAAAGACTAGACAGAAAATGACAATACTTTATAGAGCAGAGATAACGTTGCCTCCTGCTCAGTGCCCCACCACCCACACATCCTGCAATCCAGAGAGAGAATTCAATATATCACCTGTTACCTTCCCAGTTGTTGTTACAACTGGAGCGGAAGATCCCAGAATGGAACCCTGATTCAAAAGATCGCATCTTTCACTTTATTTAAAAATAAAATGTGAAAATATGGAGGAACAGAATCACAGGACGGCTAATTGGTTTTCACAAGAATTTAAAAAAAATTAAACATGAAAAAAATAGATTGTGATACAATACCCCCCTTTAAAAAAAATTTTGAGTACCCAATTATTTATTTTTCCAATTGAGGGGCAATCCACCTACCCTGCACATCTTTGGGTTGTGGGGGTGAAACCCACGACGACATGGGGAGAATGTGCAAACTCCACACGGACAGTGACCCAGAGCCGGGATCGAACCTGGGTTCTCAGCGCCGCAGTCCCAGTGCTATCCACTCAGTACTGACCCTCTGACAGTGCGGCTCTCCCTCAGTACTGACCCTCTGACAGTGCGGCACTCCCTCAGTACTGACCCTCTGACAGTGCAGCACTCCCTCAGTACTGACCCTCTGACAGTGCGGCACTCCCTCAGTACTGACCCTCTGACAGTGCGGCACTCCCTTAGTACTGACCCTCTGACAGTGCAGCACTCCCTCAGTACTGACCCTCTGACAGTGCGGCACTCCCTCAGTACTGACCCTCTGACAGTGCAGCACTCCCTCAGCACTGACCCTCTGACAGTGCAGCATGCCCTCAGTACTGACCCTCTGACAGTGCGGCACTCCCTCAGTACTGACCCTCTGACAGTGCGGCGCTCCCTCAGCACTGACCCTCTGACAGTGCGGCACTCCCTCAGTACTGACCCTCTGACACTGCGGCACTCCCTCAGCACTGACCCTCTGACAGTGCAGCACTCCCTCAGCACTGACCCTCTGACAGTGCAGCACGCCCTCAGTACTGACCCTCTGACAGTGCGGCACTCCCTCAGTACTGACCCTCTGACAGTGCGGCGCTCCCTCAGCACTGACCCTCTGACAGTGCGGCATTCCCTCAGTACTGACCCTCTGACAGTGCGGCATTCCCTCAGTACTGACCCTCTGCCAGTGCAGCACTCCCTCAGTACTGACCCTCTGACAGTGCGGCACTCCCTCAGTACTGACCCTCTGACAGTGCGGCACTCCCTCAGTACTGACCCTCGGACAGTGCAGCACTCCCTCAGTACTGACCCTCTGACGGTGCAGCACTCCCTCAGCACTGACCCTCTGACAGTGCAGCACTCCCTCAGCACTGACCCTCTGACAGTGCAGCACTCCCTCAGTAGTGACCCTCTGACAGTGCGGCACTCCCTCAGTACTGACCCTCTGACAGTGAGGCACTCCCTCAGTACTGACCCTCTGACAGTGCGGCACTCCCTCAGTACTGACCCTCTGACAGTGCGGCACTCCCTCAGTACTGACCCTCTGACAGTGCAGCACTCCCTCAGTACTGACCCTCTGCCAGTGCAGCACTCCCTCAGTACTGACCCTCTGACAGAGCGGCACTCCCTCAGTACTGACCCTCTGACAGCGCGGCACTCCCTCAGTACTGACCCTCTGACAGTGCGGCACTCCCTCAGTACTGACCCTCTGACAGTGCGGCACTCCCTCAGTACTGACCCTCTGACAGTGCGGAGCTCCCTCAGTACTGACCCTCTGACAGTGCGGCACTCCCTCAGTACTGACCCTCTGACAGTGCAGCACTCCCTCAGTACTGACCCTCTGACAGTGCGGCACTCCCTCAGTACTGACCCTCTGACAGTGCGGCACTCCCTCAGTACTGACCCTCTGACAGTGCGGCACTCCCTCAGTGCTGACCCTCTGACAGTGCAGCACTCCCTCAGTGCTGACCCTCTGACAGTGCGGCGCTCCCTCAGTACTGACCCTCTGACAGTGCGGAGCTCCCTCAGTACTGACCCTCTGACAGTGCGGCACTCCCTCAGTACTGACCCTCTGACAGTGCGGCACTCCCTCAGTACTGACCCTCTGACAGTGCGGCACTCCCTCAGGCCGGGCATGGCGAGTATCTGGAGCAAGACTCAGACCCGCATCCGTGTGAGTCAGAGATGAGAGAGCGGCCGAGTGAGTGGGAGGAGGGACATTTCTCTTCCCAGTCAGATGTGATGATGGGCTGGACAGTGAACTGACCGTTCAGCTCTGGCCGATGCTGTACAGAATACGGTTGGTCAGGCTCTGATTGAGTCACTGTCCCTCTCACAGCCAATAAATGCCCTGGAAAGCTGGTCGAGCTGCAAACTGTCACAGGATGTCCTGAGGTCAACAAATCGCCTCTTGAGTCTAATTTTCAGCAGATGGAAAATGCAACGTCTGGGCAGAGGAATGAGGCCAGTGGCTGACAGGAAACCAGGAGTTTGAGGCCTTGCTGATCTGGGACACCTTCAGTTCGAGATTGTACAGCAATCTCCTCAGCAAATGCTCAAACCATCAATCAAACAAACCTAATGATGAACCAATATAAATCTGTGGTGACAGACACAAACATCACTCCCATTTCCCCGACTCCGGAATCACTCCCATTTCCCCGACTCCGGAATCACTCCCATTTCCCCGACTCCGGGATCACTCCCATTTCCCCGACTCCGGAATCACTCCCGTTTCCCCCACACCGGAATCACTCAGGTTTCCCCGAGTCCGGAATCACTCCCATTTCCCCGAGTCCGGAATCACTCCCATTTCCCCGAGTCCGGAATCACTCCCATTTCCCCGAGTCCGGGATCACTCCCATTTCCCCGACTCCGGAATCACTCCCGTTTCCCCCACACCGGAATCACTCAGGTTTCCCCGAGTCCGGAATCACTCCCATTTCCCCGAGTCCGGAATCACTCCCATTTCCCCGAGTCCGGGATCACTCCCATTTCCCCGACTCTGGAATCACTCCCGTTTCCCCCACACCGGAATCAATCCCGTTTTCCCCAGACCAGGATCACTCCCGTTTCCCCGACTCCGGAATCACTCCCATTTCCCCGAGTCCGGAATCACTCCCGTTTCCCCGACTCCGGAATCACCCCTTTCTCCCAGACCAGGATCAGTCCCATTTCCCCCAGGCCAGGATCACTCCCGTTTCACCCACACCGGGATCACTCCCATTTCCCCCAGTCCGGAATCACTCCCATTTCCCCGAGTCCGGGATCCCTTCTGTTTCCCCGACTCCGGAATCCCTCCCGTTTCCCCCAGACCGGGATCACTCCCATTTCTCCCAGACCAGGATCACTCCCGTTTCCCCCAGACTGGAATCACTCCCGTTTCCCCGAGACCGGAATCACTCCCGTTTCCCCGACTCCGGAATCACTCCCGTTTCTCCCAGAACGGAATCACTCCCATTTCCCCCAGACCGGAATCACTCCTGTTTCCCCCAGACCGGAATCACTCCCGTTTCCCTGAGACCGGAATCACTCCCGTTTCCCCCAGACCGGAATCACTCCCGTTTCCCCCAGACCGGGATCACTCCTGTTTCCCCCAGACCGGGATCACTCCCGTTTCCCACAGACCGGGATCACTCCCGTTTCCCTGAGACCGGAATCACTCCCGTTTCCCCCAGACCGGGATCACTCCCATTTCCCCCAGACCGGAATCACTCCCGTTTCCCCCAGACCGGAATCACTCCCGTTTCCCCCAGACCGGGATCACTCCCGTTTCCCCGACTCCGGGATCACTCCCGTTTC
Source organism: Scyliorhinus canicula (assembly GCF_902713615.1). NCBI lineage: Eukaryota > Metazoa > Chordata > Chondrichthyes > Carcharhiniformes > Scyliorhinidae > Scyliorhinus > Scyliorhinus canicula. The sequence continues at coordinate 23,177,886 of NC_052171.1, read as the reverse complement.
CCCCAGTCCGGAATCACTCCCGTTTCCCCCAGACCGGGATCATTCCCGTTTCCCCCTGTCCGGAATCACTCCCGTTTCCCCCTGTCCGGAATCACTCCCGTTTCCCCCAGTCCGGAATCACTCCCGTTTCCCCTGTCCGGAGTCACTCCCGTTTCCCCCAGACCGGGATCACTCCCGTTTCCCCCAGACCGGGATCACTCCCGTTTCCCTGAGACCGGGATCACTCCCGTTTCCCCCAGACCGGGATCACTCCCGTTTCCCCCAGACCGGAATCACCCCCGTTTCCCCCAGACCGGGATCACTCCCGTTTCCCCCAGACCGGGATCACTCCCGTTTCCCCCAGTCCGGAATCACTCACGTTTCCCTGAGACCGGGATCACTCCTATTTCTCAAAAACTGGAATCACTCCCGTTTCCTTGAGACCGGAATCACTCCCGTTTCCTTGAGACCGGAATCACTCCTGTTTCCCCCAGACCGGGATCACTCCCGTTTCCCCCAGACCGGGATCACTCCCATTTCAGCCAGACCGGGATCACTCCCGTTTCCCCCAGACCGGGATCACTCCCGTTTCCCCCAGACCGGGATCACTCCCGTTTCCCCCAGACCGGGATCACTCCCGTTTCCCCCAGACCGGAATCCCTCCCGTTTCCCTGAGACCGGGATCACTCCCGTTTCCCCCAGACCGGGATCACTCCCGTTTCCCCCAGACCGGGATCACTCCCGTTTCCCCCAGACCGGGATCCCTCCCGTTTCCCCCAGACCGGGATCCCTCCCGTTTCCCCCAGACCGGGATCACTCCCGTTTCCCCCAGACCGGGATCCCTCCCGTTTCCCCGAGACCGGGATCACTCCCGTTTCCCCCAGACCGGGATCACTCCCGTTTCCCCAGACCGGAATCACTCCCGTTTCCCCCAGACTGGGATCACTCCCGTTTCCCCCAGACCGGAATCCCTCCCGTCTCCCTGAGACCGGGATCACTCCCGTTTCCCCCAGACCAGGATCACTCCCGTTTCCCCAGACCGGGATCACTCCCGTTTCCCCAGACCGGGATCACTCCCGTTTCCCCCAGACTGGGATCACTCCCGTTTCCCCCAGACCGGAATCCCTCCCGTCTCCCTGAGACCGGGATCACTCCCGTTTCCCCCAGACCGGGATCACTCCCGTTTCCCCCAGACTGGGATCACTCCCGTTTCCCCCAGACCGGAATCCCTCCCGTCTCCCTGAGACCGGGATCACTCCCGTTTCCCCCAGACCAGGATCACTCCCGTTTCCCCCAGACCGGGATCACTCCCGTTTCCCCAGACCGGGATCACTCCCGTTTCCCCCAGACCGGAATCCCTCCCGTTTCCCTGAGACCGGGATCACTCCCGTTTCCCCAGACCGGGATCACTCCCGTTTCCCCAGACTGGGATCACTCCCGTTTCCCCCAGACCGGGATCACTCCCGTTTCCCCCAGACCGGGACAACTCCCGTTTCCCCAGACGAGATCACTCCCGTTTCCCCCAGACCGGGATCACTCCCGTTTCCCCCAGACCGGAAGCCCTCCCGTTTCCCTGAGACCGGGATCACTCCCGTTTCCCCCAGGCCGGAATCACTCCCGTTTCCCTGAGACCGGGATCACTCCCGTTTTCCCCAGACCGGGATCACTCCCATTTCCCCCAGTCCGGGATCACTCCCGTTTCCCTGAGACCGGAATCACTCACGTTTCCCTGAGACCGGGATCACTCCCGTTTCCCCCAGACCGGGATCACTCCCGTTTCCCCAGACCGGGATCACTCCCGTTTCCCCCAGACCGGGATCACTCCCGTTTCCCCCAGACCGGGACAACTCCCGTTTCCCCAGACGGGATCACTCCCGTTTCCCCCAGACCGGGATCACTCCCGTTTCCCCCAGACCGGAATCACTCCCGTTTCCCCCAGACCGGGATCACTCCCGTTTCCCCCAGACCGGAATCCCTCCCGTTTCCCTGAGACCGGGATCACTCCCGTTTCCCCCAGACCGGAATCACTCCCGTTTCCCCCAGACCGGGATCACTCCCATTTGTCCCAGACCGGGATCACTCCCGTTTCAGCCAGACCGGAATCACTCCCGTTTCAGCCAGACTGGAATCACTCCCGTTTCCCTGAGACCGGGATCACTCCCGTTTCCCCCAGACCGGGATCACTCCCGTTTCCCCGAGACCGGGATCACTCCCGTTTCTCCCAGACCGGGATCACTCCCGTTTCCCTGAGACCGGGAACTCTCCCGTTTCCCCCAGTCCGGAATCACTCCCGTTTCCCTGAGACAGGAATCACTCCCGTTTCCCCCAGACCGGAATCACCCCCGTTTCCCCCAGACCAGGATCACTCCCGTTTCCCCCACACCGGAATCACTCCCATTTCCCCCAGACCGGAATCACTCCCGTTTCCCTGAGACCGGGATCACTCCCGTTTCCCCCTGACCGGGATCACTCCCGTTTCCCCCAGACCGGGATCACTGGGTTTTCTTCGGGAATATCGATGTGAAATTTTTCTCAAGGTACTAATTGGCGTCGATGTCAGTTTCGAGGTGGCCAATTCTTGTTGCTGTGCGTCAGGTTGCGGCCTACGGGATTCTAACAGGACCGCCTTAACCTGCCCACAATCTGATCGGTGGCACCTTGCAGTCTGATCCATTGCTGAGTTTTTTGGGTTTGGATCTTTTGAATGACAATGACAGGAGGAAGCGTTGCGCGTTAACCCTGTTGAGGGTATTGTAACACCAGCTCTGTGATTATCATCAGGTTTGCACACTGCACAATCCTGCCCTGCATTCCTCCCGATGCCCTGCACTGAGCCAATCTCTGCCCGTCAATGTTCCCGATGGCTCAGATGCTCAGGGTGTGTCGCAGAGTGGATCCGCAGTTACAGATCCCCCAGAGGAAGGAATGCTCAGATCTTGAAGAGTTGGTCAGGATGGGGATTGTCTGCGGGGGGGGCCGGCACCGGGAGGGGGGCGGGGAGGGGGGCTGCTGTGTGAGGCAATGGAGAACTTTGGAACCAAAGATGAGAATTCTGTCTTTGAGAGGTAGCTGCACCAAGAGCTTAAAGTGGGTCCGTAAATACGGGAGGTGGTGACGCAGATCAACAGAGGAATAGCGAAAATTTGAATCTTTTCGAACACGGCCTGAGTTTTATCACTGCCAGAACCAGCAAGAGTCGCCCTGATTAATGGTGATTTATTGAATGTAAAAGATGAAATCTGGATTTCAGGTTAATAAACGGTAGATTTGAACACGAATCGGGTTTCAGTGATAAAACTCTGGGCTTTGTTGATGCATTTTTGTGAAATGTGGGTTTCATTAAATCCAGGTTTACGCGAGCTGTACTATATCAAATCAAGATTAACCATTTTTTAAAACGATTTGAAACGAAGTATAATCCATCTGGACTGCGTTACCTCACATTTGTCAAATGTGACTGAGATAAAGTATGGATGAATTAAATCCTGATCCATTGGAAGTTGGTTTTGAATCGGCCGAAAGCCTGGGAGACCATATCGATGCTGTTGGGCGTTGGAGGGGGTGCGGTGAACAACAATGTCTTGGCGTTAAATATGGTGGAGGCCAGACGAGGGAAGGCGGGATGTCACAAGTAGCCAAACCGCACACCCCTGACTCCGATTGGGAAAGAGAATCGAGTGGGAATGTTCCCAGGAAGCAGCTTCGGACTCCTCACCAAGGCTCCCCACTATTGGTGAAGACACGCTTCCCGTGGCCCTGGCTTGATAATGGGAGATCATTTCCAGAATCGGAGTGTGAGGAACAGAGTCTGGACTGAACGTGCAGGAGAATATTGCTTTGGGAGCAAAGGAAAGAATTTGAATCTCGCTGCGGTTTCACAAGGTTATTGACCGACCCTTCAGGGGGTTCAATGAAGAATCCTTCTTATCTACACGTGTGACCAACAACATTACCATCACTCGACACAGCATCAAGGATGTTGGTGAAGATTGTCAGCAAAGCACTATGAAAAACACAAAACATCGCATTGCAGAGGGAGTGTAAAATTAGTTAGAAAACTAACACACCTGAGTATCGCTGGGAAATTGACATTCTGGCGACATCATGCACTCATCAAAATCAACAATTTACAGGAGAAGACGGCTGATTGTTTGGCAAGTAGACTCTGATTGGTGGTGGTGTTGCCATGGAGAATGCACCAGGGGACTGTTAACTGCCAAGTTCAAATTCAAACCAGGCCGGTCAACTCTGATTGGTCAGGGCTTTACAACGGAGAACGAACCAGGGAATGGCTGACCCTCAAGTCTTTGTTTGGTTGAAAAAGCCACAAGGTGTGGGGGTGGCCCTTCTGCCTGCGAAGGACGGTGCTCCGTGTATAAGCTTCCAGCTTGTGAACCACACTGCGAGCTCGACTGATTATCTTAACTTGGTTTTCACTGCAATTTGCAACACAATCAGGATTATTCAGCAAGTGTTATCCAATCACAAAATCACATCTAATATTGGACACTGTGTTTTGAGTTTTCCAAGCGGGGGCTGGTTGGACGCGGTCAGTACCTTGCCAGTTGAAAACAGCCGAAGTTACGTGCTGTTTGATAGGATCAGCCGGTTGTTGGAATGTACAGCCTACTTTGCTGGCATCAAACAGGCATTGACATTCATATACCACAGTACTCATCTGTGTGCCAGGCAGAGTGTCTATTTGGCCTCATAGAATTTACAGTACAGAAGGAGGCCATTTGGCCCAGCGAGTCTGCACCGGCCCTTGGAAAGAGCACCCTACTTAAGTCCACACCTCCACCCTATCACAGTAACCCCACCTCACCTTTTTTTTCGACACTCGGGGCAATTTATCGCTGTGAATCCATCTAACCTGCGCATCTCTGGACTGTGGGAGGAAACCGGAGCACCCGGAGGAAACCCACCCAGACACGGGGAGGATGTGCAGACTCCGCACACACAGTGACCCAAGCCGGGAATTGTACCTGGGACACTGGCTCCGCGAGGCAACTGGGCTAACCACTGTGCTACCCTGCCGGCTTGGCGGCAGCATCCCATTAGCGGAGAACACTGTTGCTGTTGCATGGTAACAGTGTGAAATGACCAGCTTCACCTGTTGCTGAAGCTTTACCCTTCTGGGGCAATGAAAGGTAGACTGTGCGTGGTTCAGGGCCGAAAGTGACGGCCTCAGGTCCGTTCATGAGCGATATGCAGCGAGCACTGATTCGAGCAGGGTGGCTGGATGGCTTTGATGCACCTATTTCAGCGTTATTAAGGTGTGTAAGGAGGTTCTTAAATGGAGCAATCAAATGGGCTCTTCCTTGATGTATGAACCGCAGGCTGAACGTCACTGGTGAGTGTACAGGCTGGGGTTCTTACTGTTCCACACGGTATGAGAATGACCTTATCAACCATCTTGTAAATAGGGCCATTTGCCCCCCGTGGAAGCTTGATGCTGAAATAGGGCGCATCCGACGAGCAAAACAAAGTCCAACAGCAATGGTGATTCTGAATTTGGACAACGCTTGCTAATTAATCCTGCTTGGGCTCAGAATTACGATGAAAAGCAAGTTAAGATCATCCGTTGGGCTCACGGTGTGGCTCGCTCAACCTTGCTAGAAGTGACATATATTCATGCACAGGGTCCTGTCCTTGGCAGACAGAAAGAGCATGTCAACACATTGCTCCTGTTTCAGTGGGGTGGGGGGGGGGGGGGGGGGGGGGGGGGGCAGCCATTCCCTGGTTCATTCCCTATGGAAATACCTTCAGCAATCACAGTTGTCTGGCCTGGTTTGAATTTTAACAAAACCTTGGCAGGTAACCGTTCTCAAGTGCATTCCCCGTGGCAACGGTTCGACCAATCACAGTCCATTTGTCAACCAATCCGTACTCTTTCCATGCAATATCAACCGTTGTTCCCTTTAGTTTTAAAAAAAATGTATTTTATTGCAAACATGTATCAAAACAGGTTACAACGAACAGACACCCCGGGAAACATACTTCCCTACAATCGGCTATACAGTCTGTACAGATTTTACCCCATTTTCACCCCCCCCCCGCCCCCCTGCGACGAACAGCCCCTCAAACACGTTCACAAACATCCCCCACCTTTCCTCAATCCCCCCTGCTGAGCCCCTTAACTCAGACTTTATCTTCTCTAACCGCAGGAAGTCGTACAGGTCACCCAACCATGCTGCTACCCCCGGTGGCGATGCCGACCGCCACTCCAGCAACATCCGTCGCCGGGCAATCAGAGAGGCGAAGGCCAAGACATCGGCCTTCCTCCTCTCCATGGGCTCCAGCTTCTCTGAAACCCCAAATATCGCCACCAAAGGTTCCGGGTCCACTCCCTCCTCCACTATCCTGGCTAAGACCGCGAACACTCCCGCCCAGAATCTTCCCAATTTATCACAACCACAAAACGTGTGCGCGTGATTCACTGCCCCCCCCCCCCCCCCCCCCCCCCCCCCCCCCCACACCTCTCATCTGGCTCTCTTTAGCACTAATATTCCTGTGAAATGTAAAAGCTTCAAGAGTCCGTCTTTTATCAGTAATTCTCACAGAACAAACGGTGTAGAGTCAGACGGACGGGCAATGCAGAACATCACGTTGGAGATACTGTGTAAATGTAGTTGGGTTGGCACAGGGCGGGTCTGTGATGGGTGTGGCAGGGTGTAGGTCTACCACAATCTGGAACAAGAAGAATGTGCCGACGGTCTTGAGGTTCAGTAAAGATGTCTCCAACTTGGCAAAGGGCCTGGTTCGCTTTCCCTTTGCAATCTGAGAGAAATTGAGCTTTTTGTTTACTCGGTAGGGGCAGTACCAGTCAGCTCTGAGATACAGATTATTTTTCAATTCAATTCCAATTTAAATTAGCTGTGTAATTAATTGAGTTTGAAATCCATGTATAACCTGCTCCAGTCCTGATAACCCTCCCTATCTGTAACCTCCTCCAGCACCCTACAACCTTCCCTATCCCTGTAACCTCCTCCAGCCCCCTACAACCCTCCCTATCTGTAACCTCCATCACCCTACAACCCTCCCTATCTCTGTAACCTCCTTCAGTCCCTACAACCCTCCCTATCTCTGTAACCTTCTCCAGCCCCTACAACCCTCCATTCTCTGTAACCTCCTCTGTGGTGATATGCATCACAGGTCAGTAAGATGAAATGAAATGAAAATCGCTTATTGTCACGAGTAGGCTTCAATGAAGTTACTGTGAAAAGCCCCTAGTCACCACATTCCGGCGCCTGTCCGGGGAGGCTGGTACGGGAATCGAACTGTGCTGCTGGCCTGCTTGGCCTGCTTTAAAAGCCAGCGATTTAGCTAAGTGAGCTAAACCAGGACACGACCAATGGGCATTCACGATACACACAGAGGTGACACCACCACAGGAGGGCATTACACCAACCCATATAAAAGGACACAGCACACATGATCTTCCTCTTTCCAGTGGAGACACTGAGGGCGCGATTCTCCCAAAACGGGAGAAATCGTAAGGCTGGCGTCAAACCCAGGCGGGTTTGACGCCAGCCCCCCCCCTTCCCGACCGGGAACCGATTCTGGTCCCCGGTCGGGGCTAGCAGCCCGACGCCGTAAGCTCCGGCATCACGGGCTTAACGAATTTCGTTAAGCCCGCTTGCCGGAGTTAGCGCCGGCTGACGCGTCATATGACTTCAGCCGCGCATGCGCGGATTGGAAGACTCCAACCCGCGCATGCGCGGATGACGTCATCGCGTATTTGCGCGGAACCCGTGCATGCGCGGGCCGGGATGCCCCTCAGCCGCCCCGCGAATGGATACTGCAGGGCGGCGGAAGGAGAAATAGTGCGCGGGCATCGGGCCCGCTGCCCGCGATCGGTGGGCACCGATCGCGGGCCCATGGCACCCTTGGCACGGCCGTGGTACTGCCGTGCCAATCGGTGCCATGGTTATAAAAAGCGAGTTTGTGACGCCGTTTTTACGAACGGCCAGACCAGGTGTGTTTGCCGTTCGTAAAAACAGCGTAAAGGGCTGGGACTTCGGCCCATCTATCAGCTGTGAATCGCTGCCGGCCGTAAAAAAACGGCGGCAGCGATTCGTGTCGGGAGTTGGGCGGGGGGGGGGAGAATAGCGGGAGGGCGGGAAAAATGTCGGGAAGGCCCTCCCGCTATTCTCCGACCCATCATGGGGGGGCGGAGAATCGCGCCCTTAGTGAGTACACAGGGTTGATTTGAAACACATCACACCCACAACGTGGACTGTAGCAGACTGGTTCGTCAGTCTGAGTAGCTGTAGCAGGATTAACGGGAGAGTCAAATCCAAGTAGGAGAATTGTAAATAGTTTAATAAACGTGTTGAAGTTATCTCCACGTCTGAACCTTCCTTTGTCAGAGTGAACATCAAGGAAGCAGCTTATGCTATGCCAGGAGCATAACAAGACATCCTCCACCCCTACACCCCTCCCTGTCGCTGTCAGCCTTCCAATCGTGGCTGTGCCTTTTGCTGTCTGAACCCTCAGGTTTCTCTCTATCCCTTTCTAATTCCTCAACTCTCCCCTCCCCTCCTCTCCCACCTCCTCCTCCTCCCCCACCTCCTCCTCCACCCCCTCTCCCTCCCCCCCCCCTCCTGCTCTCCTGTCATGTCTTCATGGGTCGGAGTTGACCTTTGTTTATATTTCCTGTGTTGCACCTTGGCTATGCCTGTGTTGTCGCTGCTGTTAGTCCCAAACACAGACCTGTAACTGGGATTTATTCCCATCTAACTGGACCCTTGTGACAAAAGGCCGTGCTTCATTGCTGCTTCTGCTCAGCTCCCCGGCCTGTGTCCCAGGGAATGCTCAGTAAAGAGACACTTCCGACAACAACCATTAGCCTGTGATTGACCTGTGTGCTGACTTCGAGCGCTGCCCCATAGGGACTACCTGACAACAGTTTCCATGGAAAGGGATATCTTAAAGCAGGGGTGGGCAAACTTTTCCGTGCAAGGGCCACATTCAGAAATTCACAATTCACAAAGGGCCGCATAGTATATTAAGTAAAATAATTACTTCACCCGGTTATGATTCTGGGCGCCTCATATAGAACATAGAACAGTACAGCACAGAACAGGCCCTTCGGCCCTCGACGTTGTGCCGAGCAATGATCACCCTACTCAAGTCAACGTATCCACCCTATACCAGTAAGTAACCCAACAGCCCCCCCCCCCCATTAACCTTAAAAAAAAATTTAAAAAAAAACTTTTAAAAAAAATTTTTTTTTTTTTTTTTTAATGACTTGGTGGGCCGCAGAAATACCTTTGGCGGGCCGCATGCGGCCCGCGGGCCGTAGTTTGCCCACCCCTGTCTTAAAGAGTCACGCTGAGAAGGACATTTGTGTCAAGGTATATTGTAGGGTTATATAGGGTATATTATCGGGAATATTATCGGGAATATTATCGGGAATATTATAGGGTATATTATCGGGAATATTATCGGGTATATAATAGGGTATGTTATAGCGTATATTATAGGGTATATTATCAGGTATATTATAGGGTATATAATAGGGTATGTTATAGGGTATATTATAGGGTATATTATAGGGTATATTGTAGGGTATATTGTAGGGTATATTATAGGGTATGTTATAAGGTGTTATAGGGTATATTATCGGGTATGTTACAGGATATATTATAGGGTATATTATCAGGTATATTATAGTGTTATATTATAGGGTATATTATCGGGTATAATATAGGGTAAATTATCGGGTATATTATAGAGTATATTATAGGGTATGTTATAGGGTATATTGTAGGGTATACTATAGGGTATGTTATAGGGTATATTATAGGGTATATCATAGGGCATATTATCGGGTATATTACAGGGTATATCACAGGGTATATTATAGGGTATATTATAGGGTATGTTATAGGGTATGTTATAGGGTATATTATAGGGTATATTGTAGGGTATACTATAGGGTATATTATAGGGTATGTTATAGGGTATATTATAGAGTATATGGTAGGGTATATTATAGGGTTATATTATCGGGTATATTATCGGGTATATTATTAGGTATATTATCGGGTATAGTATAGGGTATATTATAGGGTATGTTATAGGGTATATTGTAGGATATATTATAGGGTATATTATCGGGTATGTTATCGGGTATATTATAGGGTATATTATCGGGTATATTATCGGGTATATTATCGGGTATGTTATAGGGTATATTAGAGGGTATGTTATCGGGTATATTATCGGGTATATTATCGGGTATATTATAGGGTATATTATCGGGTATGTTATCGGGTATATTATCGGGTATATTATAGGGTATGTTATCGGCTATATTATCGGGTATATTATCGGGTATGTTATCGGGTATGTTATCGGGTATATTATAGGGTATGTTATCGGGTATGTTATCGGGTATGTTATCGGGTATGTTATCGGGTATGTTATCGGGTATATTATAGGGTATGTTATCGGGTATGTTATCGGGTATGTTATCGGGTATGTTATCGGGTATGTTATCGGGTATATTATCGGGTATATTATAGGGTATGTTATAGTGTATGTTATAGGGCATGTTATCGGGTATATTATAGGGTATATTATCGGCTATATTATCGGGTATATTATAGGGTATATTATAGGGTATGTTATCGGGTATGTTAACGGGTATGTTATCGGGTATATTATAGGGTATATTATTGGGTATATTACAGGGTATATTATAGGGTATGTTATAGGGTATGTTATCGGGTATATTATCGGGTATATTATAGGGTATATTATCGGGTATGTTATCGGGTATGTTATCGGGTATATTATAGGGTATATTATCGGCTATATTATCGGGTATATTATAGGGTATGTTATAGGGCATGTTATCGGGTATGTTATCGGGTATGTTATAGGGTATATTATAGGATATATATCGGATATATTATCGGGTATGTTATCGGTATATTATAGGGTATGTTATCGGGTATGTTATAGGGTATATTATCGGGTATATTATAGGGTATGTTATCGGGTATGTTATCGGGTATATTATCGGGTATATTATCGGGTATGTTATCGGGTATGTTATAGGGTATGTTATCGGGTATGTTATCGGGTATGTTATCGGGTATATTATCGGGTATATTATAGGGTATATTATAGGGTATGCTATCGGGTATGTTATCGGGTATATTATCGGGTATGTTATCGGGTATATTATCGGGTATATTATCGTGTATATTATCGGGTATATTATCGTGTATATTATCGGGTATGTTATCGGGTATATTATAGGGTATGTTATCGGGTATGTTATCGGGTATGTTATCGGGTATGTTATCGGGTATATTATCGGGTATATTATAGGGTATATTATAGGGTATGCTATCGGGTATGCTATCGGGTATATTACCGGGTATGTTATCGGGTATGTTATAGGGTATGTTATAGGGCAGGTGTGGGCAAACTACGGCCCGCGGGCCGCATGCGGCCCGCCAAAGGTATTTCTGCGACCCACCAAGTCATTAAAAAAAAACATTTAAAAAAAATTTTTTTTTTTTTTTTTAAATTATTTTTAAGGTTAATGGGGAGGGGGGGGGTGCTGTTGGGTTACTTACTGGTATAGGGTGGATACGTTGACTTGAGTAGGGTGATCATTGCTCGGCACAACATCGAGGGCCGAAGGGCCTGTTCTGTGCTGTACTGTTCTATGTTCTATATGAGGCGCCCAGAATCATAACCGGGTAAAGTAATTATTTTACTTAATATACTATGCGGCCCTTTGTGAATTGTGAATTTCTGAATGTGGCCCTTGCACGGAAAAGTTTGCCCACCCCTGTTATAGGGTATATTATCGGGTATAATATCAGGTATAGTATCGGGTATATTATCAGGTATATTATAGGGTATATTATCGGGTATATTATCGGGTATAGTATCGGGTATATTATCGGGTATAGTATAGGGTATATTATCGGGTATATTATAGGGTATATTATAGGGTATATTATAGGGTATATTATAGGGTATATTATTGGGTATGTTATCGGGTATATTATAGGGTATATTATCGGGTATTTAGGGTATATTATCGGGTATATTATTGGGTATGTTATAGGGTATATTATAGGGTATATTATTGAGTATGTTATCGGGTATATTATAGGGTATATTATCGGGTATTTAGGGTATATTATCGGGTATATTATCGGGTATATTATAGGGTATATTATCGGGTATATTATAGGGTATATTATTGAGTATGTTATCGGGTATATTATAGGGTATATTATCGGGTATTTAGGGTATATTATCGGGTATATTATCGGGTATATTATAGGGTATATTATGGGGTATATTATAGGGTATATTATTGAGTATGTTATCGGGTATATTATAGGGTATATTATCGGGTATTTAGGGTATATTATCGGGTATATTATCGGGTATATTATTGGGTATATTATCGGGTATATTATAGGGTATATTATCGGGTATTTAGGGTATATTATCGGGTATATTATCGGGTATATTATGGGGTATATTATTGGGTTAGGCTCCGGGCCTTGCAGTGTAGAGGTGGTCGCAGTTCACACCCACCTAGCACCAAGTTGTGAAACCGCGCTGAACAACAAACTGCTGAATGGCACCAGATAGGAATGATGATCAAATGGTCATTCACATCTTTCCTCCTTCTCCCGGACTCCAGGCCCACATCCTGCTCTCCTTATTTCACAAATCTGTGAGTGTAACTGGCGAGGCCGGCACAAAGTGACTGACTGGCCCTTCTGGAACCGGGGTAGTATTCGAGTTCCTGGGGAGGGGGCTGGGGAGAGATGGGGACCTCTTCCTCTGGTCACCTGCCCAAGGCTACCCGTCCCCTTGGAGTTCAGAGCATCCATACACGGATCCAGGCCTGATCACTGCACCCTGATAATGGGGCCTTGGCACAGTAGATTTAAGTTTAGTGTCACGTGTACCGAGCCACAGTGAAAAGTATTGTTCTGCCTACAGTCCAGCCAGAGCATTCTGTACATGAGAAAGCAGAGGCCAGGCAATAGATACACAGTAAATACATCGGCTCAGGCATTGGGTAAACAGATGAAATATTGGGGTGAAGCATACGGGGAACAGGAGGGAACACTCACACCAATGGCTCAGAAGGTTGTGGGTGGAAAGCCCACTCCACCACTTGAGCACATGATCTTGTCTGATAGTCCCAGTGATATTCTGCACTGTCAGAGGGACTCGCTGCCTTTGAGTTAAACCAAAACACTGCCGACACAGTGAGGTCGACGAGTAATGTCCCATCCTGCGCTGATATCTCTCAATCAGCGGGGTTGATTTTGTGGGATCCTGCTGTGCTTGCCTGCTGCGTTCCTGGTGTGACACAAGGTCACAAAAGCGTTTCCCAGAGGATTTCATTATCTGTAAAATGCTTTTGAACACCCCCCTGAAGGTGCGATCGGAATGCTGAGCTTCTGCGGTAGTCACCACTGATTGTATAATGGAGGTAATACGGTAAGGCCCCTGTACTACAGGCATGGGGGTAGATCCCTGCCTGCTGGTACTGGGCGGAGTATAAATATGTGTGCACACCGAGCTGCTCCCATTCTGGGAGCAGCTGCATTGGGTCACACATCTCTGCGTAATAAAGCCTCAATTACCCTCTACTCTTGTCTCGTCGGAATTGACAGTGCATCATATAGCTTGCCTGGTCTCTGAGAGGAGGCAGTGTAAATGCTGGGACTCCGCCTACTTCATGGAACCTTACAACCCAGGCAGAGGCCATTTGTCCTGCCTTGCCCCTGCTAGCCCTTTGAAAGCACTGCGCCGCACTCCACCATCTGGCAGGTCCGCCCTCCTCGAGTTCTTGTGTGAGTGCCTCCTCGGTGGTTTTGCAACCCTTGGATTCACAGCTGTTATCAGACTATTCCTTGATGGATTCCAGCAGATTTTTATATGTTTTCCAGCGATGGATTCATCCCAGCGATGCTCCTGGCCAACATTTTCCCTCGTTTGCGAGTTCAAAGACACGAGCCCCTTTTCATCTCATGCCAAAACACACACACACACAGAGCAAGAGCCTGTCGACAGCTTGATGGTATTCCGTGCACACTGCCTGAGAATGAGAAATGGATTCTTCATTACACCACCATCCAGCTCGCTTGGCTTGTCCTTCCTCTCGCCAAGAATTCACCGCTGCCCTTTTTGTTTCGGCACAGCCCAGAGAGGGGGGGGGGGGGAATACCCAGAAAAATAATCCGCACAGCTCACCTCCACTCTTTCCACCACGGCTTTCAACAATAAAAGGCTGACTTTGTCATCAGCTTTCAGATTGGGAAATGAAACGGACGCAGGAGTGTGTGCCAGTGATCGATAAACCTGGAGGCCTCACAATACATCGCCCTTGCCAAGCACGCAAGTGGTTTTGAGGTGATTGAGGGATTTGATATTTCAAGTCTTACAGCGCAGAAAAGGCCCTTCGGCCCATCGTCTCAGCGCCGGTCAAAAACAACCACCTGACTATTCTAACCCCATTTCCCAGCACTTGACCCCGTAGCCGTGTCTGCCCCGGGATCGCAAGTGCACATCGGAGTACTTCTGAAATGTTATAGCAAGGCAGCACGGCAGCATGGTGGTTAGCATAAATGCTTCACAGCTCCAGGGTCCCAGGTTCGATTCCCCGCTGGGTCACTGTCTGTGCGGAGGCTGCACGTCCTCCCCGTGTGTGCGTGGGTTTCCTCCGGGTGCTCCGGTTTCCTCCCACAGTCCAAAGATGTGCGGGGTTAGGTGGATTGGCCATGCTAAATTGCCCGTAGTGTCCTAAAAAAAAGTAAGGTCAAGGGGAGGGAGGGGGGGGGGGGGGGGGCGGCGTTGTTGGGTTACGGGTATAGGGTGGATACGTGGGTTTGAGTAGGGTGATCATTGCTCGGCACAACAGCGAGGGCCGAAGGGCCTGTTCTGTGCTGTACTGTTCTATGTTCTATCTCTGCCTCCACCACCCTTTCGGGTAGCATGTTCCAGACTCGCACCACCCTCTGGGTCAAAAAGATTGAACAGCCAATCATAAACGTGCCGGATCAGGAATGGTATCCCTCAGCCGTGTCCTCCAGCTCCTCTTCTCTCGCGGGAGCGGGATACGGAATTTGCATGATCAGCCATGATCATATTGAATGGTGGAGCAGGCTGGGAGGGCCGAGTGGCCTACTCCTGCTCCTATTCTCTACTTTTCAATGTTTCTGTAACTAAACCGCCCTGAATGTCTGAGGTGGTTAATCCCCAGCAGATGGAACTGCAGATTGACCTCCTCAGAGAAACCATCACGACTTCACACACATTGGAAGATCTTCATCACTGGCATTCTACCGTGACACAGTGATGAAGATCCTCCAATGTGTGTGAAGTCATGATGGTTTCTCTGAGGAGGTCAATCTGCAGTTCCATCTGGGATCCCACCAGGAGTTGGATCACAGAATGGGCGAAGCTGCTGCTTTGCGGACAGTAACAACTGGACCTTGTGTTGAATTAACTGAATTCCTGGTCGATGTTCCCAAGCGCCGCCGGTTCGCGCCCAGCCCTTTCACTCTCAGCCCGGCCTCCCGGTTGGGTTTCCCCCTCTGCTCTCTGAAAACCACAAGGTCGGTGCCTGCATGGCTGTCGCACCTCCCGACGGCTCACGCCCTTCGCTCGATCGGGGTCCTGGCTGCCCGCCTTCCTCAGGACTGGCCGAGAGTCGCCCCACCCCCCCGCTCCCCTCGATGGCTGCTGGCCCTGCGCTTCCCCCTCGCCCCGCTGGAGGCTTCGCTGGCTCGCACCCCGCAGTGAGGTCGGCCATCAGGGCAGCACGGTAGCATTGTGGATAGCACAATCGCTTCACAGCTCCAGGGTCCCGGGTTCGATTCCGGCTTGGGTCACTGTCTGTGCGGAGTCTGCACGTTCCCCCCGTGTGTGCGTGGGTTTCCTCCGGGGGCTCCGGTTTCCTCTCTCAGTCCAAAGACGTGCAGGTTAGGTGGATTAGCCGTGATAAATTGCCCTTAGTGTCCAAAATTGCCCTTAGTAGTTGGGTGGGGTTACTGAGTTATGGGGATAGGGTGGAGGTGTTAACCTTGGTAGGGTGCTCTTTCCAGGAGCCGGTGCAGACTCGATGGTCTGAATGGCCTCCTTCTGCACTGTAAATTCTATGATCTATGATCTGAGAGACATGGCTGCTGCATGACTCAGTGAGAGATCAGTGGCTTCACTCCCTGTCTAAAGGGTTCCCAGTCTCCGCCACCTCTCAAAGCCCGGAAAAGTGTCATCCCGCTCGGAAGGGCGGACCACCAATCGGGGCTGGATATTGTTCTGTACTGCCTGCTGATGGGCAAATTCAGAGCTACCAGGGCTGTGATTGGTGGTCCCACACCACAGTCACCTCTGTGTACGGAGCCCCACATGCGGCGCTGTGTCATTGGCAATCCGCCTCGGATCCTCAGCAACCTTAGCAGGGCGCATGTGGACAGGCTGCTTCCTCGTCCGGAATAATCCGAATTAGCCATGCGAAATTGCCCAGAGTGTAAGGTTAATGGGGGGATTGTTGGGTTACGGGTATACGGGTTACGTGGGTTTAAGTAGGGTGATCATTGTTCGGCACAACATCGAGGGCCGAAGGGCCTGTTCTGTGCTGTACTGTTCTATGTTCTATGTTCTAATCGAGAATCAGGGGTTAACTGTTGAAAAATAAGGGGTCGTCCATTTAAAACAGAAGTGAAGAAGTTTTTCTCAAAGGGCAGTGGAAACAGAGCCTTTGAATATTTTTCAGGCAGAGGTGGATAGATTGTTGGTTCACAAGGGGGTGATAGGTTGTCGGTGGGTCAGCAGCAATGTGGGGCTGAGGTTACAATCAGATCAGTGGTCTGAATGGCAGAGCAGACTCAAGGGGCCGAGTGGCCTACTCCTGTTCCTAATGAATAGGTTTATTTATTTGTTCCAACAGTACGTAGTACCCACAATACTGACCCTCCCACAGTGGGGCACTCCCTCAGTACTGACCCTCTGACAGTGCGGCACTCCCTCAGCACTGACCCTCTGACAGTGCGGCACTCCCTCAGTACTGACCCTCTGACAGTGCGGCACTCCCTCAGTACTGACCCTCTGACAGTGCGGCACTCCCTCAGTACTGACCCTCTGACAGTGCGGCACTCCCTCAGTACTGACCCTCTGACAGTGCGGCACTCCCTCAGTACTGACCGTCTGACAGTGCGGCACTCCCTCAGTACTGACCCTCTGACAGTGCGGCACTCCCTCAGTACTGACCCTCAGGCAGTGCGGCGCTCCCTCAGTACTGACCCTCTGACAGTGCAGCACTCCCTCAGTACTGACCCTCTGACAGTGCAGCACTCCCTCAGTACTGACTCTCTGACAGTGCAGCACTCCCTCAGTACTGACCCTCTGACAGTGCGGCACTCCCTCAGTACTGACCCTCTGACAGTGCAGCACTCCCTCAGTACTGACCCTCTGACAGTGCGGCACTCCCTCAGTACTGACCCTCTGACAGTGCGGCACTCCCTCAGTACTGACCCTCTGACAGTGCAGCACTCCCTCAGTACTGACCCTCTGACAGTGCGGCACTCCCTCAGTACTGACCCTCTGAAAGTACAGCACTCCCTCAGCATTGACCCTCTGACAGTGCAGTACTCCCTCAGTACTGACCCTCTGACAGTGCGGCACTCCCTCAGTACTGACCCTCTGACAGTGCGGCACTCCCTCAGTACTGACCCTCTGACAGTGCAGCACTCCCTCAGTACTGACCCTCTGACAGTGCGGCACTCCCTCAGTACTGACTCTCTGACAGTGGAGCACTCCCTCAGTACCGACTCTCTGACAGTGCAGCACTCCCTCAGTACTGACCCTCTGACAGTGCAGCACTCCCTCAGTACTGACCCTCTGACAGTGCGGCACTCCCTCAGTACTGACCCTCTGACAGTGCGGCACTCCCTCAGTACCGACCCTCTGACAGTGCGGCACTCCCTCAGTACTGACCCTCTGACAGTGCAGCACTCCCTCAGTACCGACCCTCTGACAGTGCAGCACTCCCTCAGTACTGACCCTCTGACAGTGCAGCACGCCCTCAGTACTGACCCTCTGACAGTGCGGCACTCCCTCAGTACTGACCCTCTGACAGTGCGGCACTCCCTCAGTACTGACCCTCTGACAGTGCGGCACTCCCTCAGTACTGACCCTCTGACAGTGCCAAACTCCCTCAGTACTGACCCTCTGACAGTACAGCACTCCCTCAGTACTGACCGTCTAACAGTGCAGCACTCCCTCAGTACTGACCCTCTGACAGTGCGGCACTCCCTCAGTACTGACCCTCTGACAGTGTGGCACTCCCTCAGTACTGACCGTCTAACAGTGCAGCACTCCCTCAGTACTGGCCTGGGTGTGTTTGATTGGGACTATACGGAGGCCCCTGATTATAGATTTAATGGGAGATCCTGACTTTCTTGAGGGGCTATTTGAGAATTGGGGTGAATCTGGAGATGGAGTTGGAATTTCAATCAATGTCAGCAGGAAGCTTGGTGATTCCAGGCGAGATTCTATCTGAAGGGAGAATGGTTTCAGATGGGACATAAAGAAAACTTTGTGTCAAATTAGAGTCACCGGATTGAGACATGGATTGGAGCGGGCAGGGGTTTGTTTGCAATGACGGATCTGTGGCATCTGGAATGGAATCAGCATTGAGCTGAAATGAGTGTTGCCGAGTGTTGCCCTGTTCCCGCTGCTGGGGTCCTCTGGACCTTTCAAATGGGGCTGGGATTCTTCCTCTTTGTCTGCAGTATTACGGGCAGTCCTAATGGGGATGTCACTCATCGAGGCCTGGGAGATGATGAGGGACCTGGGTCGGGTGCATCGGCAGGAACCTTCCCCTAAGTAGAGGGCTGAATAAACAGGGGGCATGGATTTAAGGGAAGAGGTAGGAGGCTGAGGGGGATTTGAGGGTGGTGGGGAATCTGGAACTCGCTGCCTGAAGGGATGGCAGAGATGGGAGCGCTCACATTTAAGAGTTGAGCAGTTGAAACATCACAGCTGAGTGTAGATAGGTGCTTGATGGAAAGGGACGGTGGATGGAAATGGAGAGAGAAGTTCCCAGTAAGGGCTTTGCTGAATTGTGTGTGTGTGTGTGTGTGAGAGAGGGTGGGGGTTGGATGTGGGACAGTGAGGGTCACTGCTGGTCAACCTGCCTCCCATCTGATTTCTGAGTGCGGCCCACAAGACACGTTGTTGACCGTACAGGAGGAACCTGTGCTCAGGATCGCCAAATTCCGCTGATTCCCGTCCGTGCCGTGTTTTTCCTGCCGGTTTGACTGATTCACAGACAAAGGGAGGGTGAGTGGAGTGAGGTGTGTGCTGATTGCTCACAACATTGACCGTGAGAGCCGTGCGCTCCCCCTGTGTCCAAAGTGGAAATATTAATTTTGTTTTCACCATTTGAAGTTGATGACGGTTCTATCAATATCTAAATAATTCAGCATTTTCTCTGACTCATTATGAAATATTTGGCATGTATTAAACATATTTAATGGAGGGAGGGACGCTGATGTGGCCCACTCACCAGCCCACATTGCCCATCATCGCATTTACAGTACAGGAAGCCATTCAGCCCATCGAGTCTGCAGTGGCTCTTGGAAAGAGCACCCTACTTACCCCAAGCCTCCAGCCTATCCCTGTAACCCAGTAACTGCAGACCCATCGCTGGTTAATGTGAAGGGACTGGTCACATACACGCTGTACACCATCTAACTTTCTTAGTTTCCACTGCAATACTCTCTCTCTCTTTCTCTCTCTCTCCCCCTCCCTCTCTCTTCAGCCCCTCTCTCATTCCAATGAGGTCAGGAAATCTCCCAGGAGAACTTTACGAACAATTACTCCAAAGTCCCTGGTTCCTCCTGGGCATGCTAAACTCGCAATGAATCCATATCCTCCACACACGCACTCCCTCCCCTCTCACACACTCTCAATCTCTCATGCATACAAACACACATCCATACATGCACACGCACACTCGCATGCATACACACACGCATGCACATTTACACATGGCAAATTCCAATTCCAGGTTTGGAAACGTGAATCAAACAAATTGGAGGAGCTTCCTCATTCCCCGCAGTCCACAAATCCACAAACACCGGGCAAATTCTCTGCACTAAATCTGCTTCACCCTGGGGCCACTGCCTCTTTAACAAGGTTCTGTGTGTGTTTTGTAAAAGAAGTTGGAGTGAAATACTTGGAGCAGATGTCAATGATTAGTGGGGAGCCTGTTGCTGTCACAGTAATAAGTGTGTCTGTTGTAGACGGCGATTTGCCGAGCGCACTTGGGGAGAATGTAACCACAAAAGGGATTTCTGAATGGGCCCCTGCTGCATTGTGTTAATGACTGCCCCACCTCAATGCAGCAGCCTGTCCCCTGACCAGGAAGTGTCACCACAGCAAGGAAGAGGCGAGTGAAAAGAGCACTCCACATTCTGACAATACCTCGGATTTTTCACCCTCCCGATTGTCGTTCCTTGTTTTACGAATGATTGTGTACGATCTATAACCAGACCCCTGACCAACACGATTGCCCCCTCCATTCATCCTCACCCAGACTCTCCGTGACATTCTTCCCTCTGTATCAGGATGGCTGACATATCTTCAGCCGAGCGGATTCACTCCCTCTCTCCTCTCTGAATCTCTTCACCTCTCTCTCTCTCTCTCTCCCTGAGTAAGATTTGGTTAATTCCTGAGACTTTCTCCCTCTTTGACTCAATAGCCAATGTGCCCCTTTAGGTACCTTTCCACATTGGTGACACTGTTCTCAATGCTCGTTGCGGTTGTCGGAGGAATGGTGAGGGACCACGAGGGGGCAGGAGGTAAAGTGAAAAATGAAAATCGCTTATTGTCACGAGTAGGCTTCAAATGAAGTTACTGTGAAAAGCCCCTAGTTGCCACATTCCGGCGCCTGTTCGGGGAGGCTAGTACGGGAATTGAACTCGCGCTGCTGGCCTTGTTCTGCATTACAAGCCAGCTGTTTGGCCCACTATGCTAAACCAGGAGGAGGGCAGTGCACGGGGCAAACTGCAGTCACAAAGCAGTTCAAATTCCCACAGTCAGTATACCCCCCCCCAAGGAGCTGACCCATCTTGAAGTGACGGGAGCTTCATGAGGTGTGTTTCCTCCCTGTCCCTTCCCCCCCCCCCCTCCCTTCCCCCCTCGCCTACCTCAAGCCGCTCGGTGAAATATTCAGCCACCCCGCACCCTTTCTGATTGGGCCTTCCTGCCCACTTTCCTGCTTCCTGAATCCAGGATTTCCGACCCGGTTCCGACATTGAGACAAATGAAGGATTTACAATGCAGCATGTAACGTTCACTGCCCCTCTGACACCCAAACATTATCGCCATGAAACTAGACCCCCGTTCACGTCAGTGACTGTGTGTCTGGCCATCACTGTGCTGGTGTAAGTCTGCAAGGAGGTGTGACTGGATTTAGAGTACCCAATTATTTTTTTCCAATTAAGGGGCAATTAAGAACGAAGAACAAAGAAAAGTGCAGCACAGGAACAGGCCCTTCGGCCCTCCAAGCCCGTGCTGACCATGCTGCCCGTCTAAACTAAAATCTTCTACACTTCCTGGGTCCGTATCCCTCTATTCCCATCCTATTCATGTATTTCTCAAGATGCCCCTTAAATGTCACTATTGTCCCTGCTTCCACCACCTCCTCCAGCAGCGAGTTCCAGGCACCCACTACCCTCTGTGTAAAAAACTTGCCTCGTACATCTCCTCTAAACCTTCCCCTCGCACCTTAAACCTATGCCCCCTAGTAATTGACCCCTGTACCCTGGGGAAAAGCCTCTGACTATCCACTCTGTCTATGCCCCTCATAATTTTGTAGCCCTCTATCAGGTCGCCCCTCAACCCCCGTCGTTCCAGTGAGAACAAACCGAGTTTATTCAACCGCTCCTCATAGCTAATGCCCTCCATACCAGGCAACATCCTGGTAAATCTCTTCTGCGCCCTCTCTAAAGCCTCCACATCCTTCTGGTAGTGTGGCGACCAAAATTTAGCGTGGCCAATCCACCTACCCTGTACATCTTTAGGTTGTGGGGGTGAAACCCACGCAGACACGGGGAGAAGGTGCAAGCTCCACACGGACAGCGACCCAGAGCCGGGATCGAACCCGGGTTCTCAGTGCCGTGAGGCAGCAGTGCTAACCCACTGCACCGCCGTGCCGGCCTTCTCGATTGGGGGTCTGATGATGTGAGCTGATGGGAGTGCCCCTACTTGCCAGCAGGAGGGGGAGGGGGTCAGGATTTGCATTGTCGGGGAGGGTGGCCAACCATTGAATCTCGGCTTCCGGCCGCACATTGAATATGGCGGTCCTACAGCGGTATTCCGATGGAATTGCCCGAGTTCCCTGCATGGTAAGGGAGAGCGAATCACTCCTGGGCCCCCCTCCAGCGGGAGAACGTATTCCCCGAACAGGGAATGCAGCCTGTGTACAAGGATGTGTTTGTCGGTTTATTGGTGTGTGTGTGTTTTGGTGGTGTACGTATCCATGTATCTATGAATGTGGATGTGGGGTGGTTTCTCCCTGTGTTTATATGTGTGTGGTTTGTACAGTAGGGGAGCCCCTGCAGCGGTCTGTAGGCCCCTCTGAAGATGCAGTGGGCAGCAGCTGACAGTGTGTGTCCTCTCTCTGCCTGTGTTTGGCAGCACTCAGTGACGGGGAGTCCAGATCCCTGACACCTTGTCATCTTTAATGGCTGGGGATGCAAGGCCAGGCTGGCTCATTGATGGGAGGCTAATCTTGGCCTCTAACGATGGCTGGCAACAGCAGGAATGAGGGAGATTAGGCCCCGGCCAAGGCGACTTCAGGACTCCTGCTTTTCCCATTAATCCAACAGGGAAAGTATCGATGGCGGACCGGGTTCTCACAGAGTAATGGCAGGCCTCACCTGACACGGGAGTGGGGACTGGAAACAAGAGGCTCTCACAATTATGTCCCGCCATCTCTGTTACCAGGACAACAAGGCCTTGCTGTCTTGGGGCACAACTTTGCTGTTCATTCCAGACTTATCCCGAAAAGAGGGCTCCTGCTCCCCACTGTCAGGAAGCTTTCGGCGCAGATGCTCTTCATAGACAGGATTGTTTTTTGTCAAAATCCGTACTGCGTGCAGGCACCGGGAAGACGGCACGAAGACCGTCCCACCTCCCTTCCGCAGGCCCCCTTGTTTTGTTGAAGGGACGTCAGTTCACACCAGCGTATTCCAGATGTTATCTCAAGCCTCATAAAGCGCTTCGGGGCAGCGATTTATTTAACACGGCTGTGAAGAGTGCCTGCTTTTGAGTTTACGGGCTTTGAGGGGTAGGGTTGGAACTGAGATGTTTAAAAAGCCGGGGGAGTGGGTCGGTCATGATAAACTCTGGCCGTGGGGGGTAGGGGGACCTTTACAATTGCAACAAGGCCGGTCCGTGGGACAATGTCAGGAAGCACCTCTCCCCGCATCTCCCCATCAATAAAAGGTGTGGAGGCTCAGGGTCAATTATTGCTCAGTCCTGCCATTGGAAAAGTTTTATTGTCTGAGGGTATCGAGGGAAATAGGCCAACGGCAGAAAAGGGGTGAGGGCCAGAGCCTTGATCAAAGTGAATGCACAACAGGGAAGGGGCTAGAAGGGCGGCACGGCAGCACAATGGTTAGCAATGTGGCTTCACAGCTCCAGGGTCCCTGGTTCGATTCCCGGCTGGGTCACTGTCTGTGCGGAGTCTGCACGTCCTCCCCGTGTCTGCGTGGGTTCCCTCCGGGTGCTCCGGTTTCCTCCCACAAGTCCTGAAAGACGTGCTGTTAGGTGAATTGGACATTCTGAATTCTCCCTCTGTGTACCCAAACAGGCGCCGGAATGTGGCGACTAGGGGCTTTTCACAGTAACTTCATCACAGTGTTAATGTAACCCTACTTGTGACACTGATAAAGATTATTATCATTATGAAGGGCCTTCTCTACTTCCGATACAACAGGTTAAATGGGCTGAATGGCCTCCACTCCCCTTGCCTTGAGTGCATCGTGCCAAGGCAGCTTTACACATCTTCTGCTAGACTAAGCAGCTGCTTTCCATTAAACTTTCACCCAATAAAATGTTTCCAATTGTTTTGTGCCTTTCGCTTCTTGATGTTGGGAGTAGAGCTCGCAGATTGCAGGCACTTGCTGCTCATTGCCAAACACGTGAAGCTTCTGAAAGCTGCCTAGTCCGCTCACAGTGCTCCTGGCTGCTGTGGTGAGGCTTTTAACCAGTCTGCAAGAAGGAACTTGCATTTCTGTAGCGCCTTTCCCAACCCCAGGATTTGACAAAGTGCTTTAGGTCCAATCACATCGTTCTGAAGTTCAGTCACCCTTGCAACATGACATCAGATTGTCATCGAGCAACAGGCAATTTTCTTTCTGAAATACTTCACAAGATCATTGTTGATGCAGGTTAACCATCAGTACTGCCTGTTCCTGAGCTGGTAGGAACCAGGGTAGAACCAGGGGGCCTCACGGTAGCAGGGGGCCTCACGGTAGCATGGTGGTTAGCATCAATGCTTCACAGCTCCAGGGTCCCAGGTTCGATTCCCGGCTGGGTCACTGTCTGTGTGGAGTCTGCACGTCCTCCCCGTGTGTGCGTGGGTTTCCTCCGGGTGCTCCGGTTTCCTCCCACAGTCCAAAGATGTGCGGGTTAGGTGGATTGGCCATGCTAAATTGCCCGTAGTGTAAGGTTAATGGGGGGATTGTTGGGTTATGGGTATACGGGTTACGTGGGTTTAAGTAGGGTGATCATTGTTCGGCACAACATCGAGGGCCGAAGGGCCTGTTCTGTGCTGTACTGTTCTATGTTTGTTCTATGTATGCCAACAGGTGAAATAACCGAGGGAGAGCTAGACATTAAAGCTGGTAGGACCAAGAGGACGAGCAGGCGGGGAGTGTGACGAGGCTATATGGGTACAGCTCAGGAATAGGAAGGGTGCAGACACAATGTTGGGGGTTCACTGCAGACCCCCTAACAGCCAGCGGGAGGTAGAGGAGCAGATATGTGGGCAAATTTTGGCAAGCTGTAAAAGCAACAGGGTTGTTGTGGTAACTTCCCCAATATTGACTGGGACTCACTTAGTGCGAGGGGCTAGGATAGGGCAGAGTTTGTAAGGAGCATCCAGGAGGGCTTCTTGAAATAATATGTTGATAGTCCAACGAGGGAAGGGGCTGTACTGGACCTGGTATTGGGGAATGAGCCTGGCCAGGTGGTCGAAGTATCTGTAGTGGAGCATTTGGGGAACAGTGACCATAATTCAGTAAGTGTAAGGTACTCATGGATAAGAATAGGTGTAGTCCTCGGTGATGGTGCTAAATAATAATAATCTTTATTACTGTCATCATTTGGAAGGGAACCCAGAGGAAATGGAAGAGGTGGCCATCGGCCTCGAACACCGTGTAGTGGCGGTCCTCCGGGCGGATTGAGAGCTGGTGGTATGCAGGCTTCAGATCCACCGTGGAAAATAGCCGATATTGGGCGATCTGATTAACCATGTCTGCAATTCTGAGGAGGGGATACGCGTCTAGGAGCGTAAAGCGATTGATGGTCTGGCTATAGTCGACGACCGTGCAAAATTTTTCCCGGGTCTTGACGACCACCACCTGAGCTCTCCAGGGACTATTACTGGCCTCTATGATCCCCTCACTGAGCAGCCGTCGGAACTCCGATCGGATAAATACCCTATCCTGCAGGCTGTACCACCTGCTGCGGGTGGCTACTGGTTTGCAATCTGGAGTGAGATTGACAAAGAGCGGAGGGGGGAGATGCGCAGCGTGGTTAGGCTGCAGATAGTGAGTGGGGGCAGGGGCCCGCCGAAGCTGAGGGTGAGGCTCTTGAGGTTGCACTGGAAATCCAGGCCTAATAAGAGTGGCACGCAGAGGTCAGGCAGGACATAAAGTTTAAATTTAGAATAACTAGCGCCTCGAATTGTGAGCGTAGCGACGGTGCGTCCTTGGATTTGGACTGAGTGGGAGCCCGAAGCGAGGGCGATAGTTTGGCTCACCGGAAAAATAGAAAGCGAACAGCGTCTTACCAGCTCTGGATGTATAAAGGGACGGGATTGATCCAGGGTGACTGCGCTGAGTTGCGGGTAGTCGGCGGCTCGATCAGCTGTGCTGGAGTGGCCCCGTGATGATTGCCCTCTGAGTTCGTAGTCGTCGAGGTGAGTTTCAGAGTTTGAAGGGGATGGATCCCAAGATGGCCGCCCCCATGAGTCGCACATGGCCGGCCGCATGGAGGAGGATTGCCAAGATGGCCGCCCCCATGCGTCACCTATGTCAGGTGGGGGCGGAGTCGGCATACAGGCTGCAGCATTTCGGGGCCTGCAGGCCTGTGAATTCAGGGAACGGGTGCTTTGAGCTGTGGGAGGGTTAGAGGCTGGGGCTTTCTTCGCCAGACACACTCTGGCATAGTGTCCTTTTCGCCCGCAGCTGCTGCAGGTCGCGTTACGGGCCGGGCAGTGCTGCCGCAGGTGCTGGGGTTGGCCACAGAAATGGCAGGCTGGAGCAGCCAAGTAACTGGCTGGGGCAGCAGAGTAACTGGCTGGGGCAGCCAAGTAGCTGGCTGGGGTAGCAGAGTAACTGGCTGGGGCAGCAGAGTAACTGGCTGGAGCAGCAGAGTAACTGGCTGGGGCAGCAGAGTAACTGGCTGGGGCAGCAGAGTAACTGGCTGGAGCAGCCGAGTAGCTGGCTGGGGCAGCAGAGTAACTGGCTGGGGCAGCTGAGTAGCTGGCTGGGGCAGCAGAGTAACTGGCTGGGGCAGCAGAGTAACTGGCTGGAGCAGCAGAGTAGCTGACTGGGGCAGCAGAGTAACTGGCTGGGGCAGCAGAGTAACTGGCTGGAGCAGCAGAGTAACTGGCTGGGGCAGCTGAGTAGCTGGCTGGGGCAGCAGAGTAGCTGGCTGGGGCAGCAGAGTAGCTGGCTGGGGCAGCAGAGTAGCTGGCTGGGGCAGCAGAGTAGCTGGCTGGGGCAGCAGAGTAGCTGGCTGGGGCAGCAGAGTAGCTGGCTGGGGCAGCAGAGTAACTGGCTGGAGCAGCAGAGTAACTGGCTGGAGCAGCAGAGTAACTGGCTGGGGCAGCAGAGTAACTGGCTGGGGCAGCAGAGTAGCTGGCTGGGGCAGCAGAGTAGCTGGCTGGAGCAGCAGAGTAGCTGGCTGGGGCAGCAGAGTAACTGGCTGGGGCAGCAGAGTAACTGGCTGGGGCAGCAGAGTAACTGGCTGGGGCAGCAGAGTAACTGGCTGGGGCAGCAGAGGAACTGGCTGGGGCAGCAGAGTAACTGGCTGGGGCAGCAGAGTAACTGGCTGGGGCAGCAGAGTAACTGGCTGGGGCAGCAGAGTAACTGGCTGGGGTAGCAGAGTAACTGGCTGGGGCAGCAGAGTAACTGGCTGGAGCAGCAGAGTAACTGGCTGGGGCAGCAGAGTAACTGGCTGGGGCAGCAGAGTAACTGGCTGGAGCAGCCGAGTAGCTGGCTGGGGCAGCAGAGTAACTGGCTGGGGCAGCTGAGTAGCTGGCTGGGGCAGCAGAGTAACTGGCTGGGGCAGCAGAGTAACTGGCTGGAGCAGCAGAGTAGCTGACTGGGGCAGCAGAGTAACTGGCTGGGGCAGCAGAGTAACTGGCTGGAGCAGCAGAGTAACTGGCTGGGGCAGCTGAGTAGCTGGCTGGGGCAGCAGAGTAGCTGGCTGGGGCAGCAGAGTAGCTGGCTGGGGCAGCAGAGTAGCTGGCTGGGGCAGCAGAGTAGCTGGCTGGGGCAGCAGAGTAGCTGGCTGGGGCAGCAGAGTAGCTGGCTGGGGCAGCAGAGTAACTGGCTGGAGCAGCAGAGTAACTGGCTGGAGCAGCAGAGTAACTGGCTGGGGCAGCAGAGTAACTGGCTGGGGCAGCAGAGTAGCTGGCTGGGGCAGCAGAGTAGCTGGCTGGAGCAGCAGAGTAGCTGGCTGGGGCAGCAGAGTAACTGGCTGGGGCAGCAGAGTAACTGGCTGGGGCAGCAGAGTAACTGGCTGGGGTAGCAGAGTAACTGGCTGGGGCAGCAGAGGAACTGGCTGGGGCAGCAGAGTAACTGGCTGGGGCAGCTGAGTAACTGGCTGGGGCAGCAGAGTAACTGGCTGGGGCAGCAGAGTAACTGGCTGGAGCAGCAGAGTAACTGGCTGGAGCAGCAGAGTGACTGGCTGGGGCAGCAGAGTGACTGGCTGGGGCAGCAGAGTGACTGGCTGGGGCAGCAGAGTGACTGGCTGGGGCAGCAGAGTGACTGGCTGGGGCAGCAGAGTGACTGGCTGGGGCAGCAGAGTGACTGGCTGGGGCAGCAGAGTGACAGGCTGGGGCAGCTGAGTAACTGGCTGGAGCAGCAGAGTAACTGGCTGGGGCAGCATAGTAACTGGCTGGGGCAGCAGAGTAGCTGGCTGGGGCAGCAGAGTAACTGGCTGGAGCAGCAGAGTAACTGGCTGGGGCAGCAGAGTAACTGGCTGGGGCAGCAGAGTAACTGGCTGGGGCAGCAGAGTAACTGGCTGGGGCAGCAGAGTAACTGGCTGGGGCAGCAGAGTAACTGGCTGGGGCAGCAGAGTAACTGGCTGGGGCAGCAGAGTAGCTGGCTGGGGCATCAGGGTAACTGGCTGGGGCAGCAGAGTAACTGGCTGGGGCAGCAGAGTAGGTGGCTGGGGCAGCAGAGTAGCTGGCTGGGGCAGCAGAGTAACTGGCTGGGGCAGCAGAGTAACTGGCTTTGGCAGCGCGGTAGCTGGGGGGCTGTGCGGCACAGGCACAGGGGGACTGTTGGTCGGGGATCCACGATGAGGTCGCGGGGTCCGCGGGAAACGAGGTGAGGCTGCGGAAGGAAACTTCCATAGTGGTAGCAGCCTCCACAGTAGTGTCTAAGTCCTGGGCCCACCTTTTCTAGCCGTCTTTGGCGCACATAGTTAGACCTAAGGCCCGCCACGAAAACGCCCCGCACAGCAAGCTCCCTATGTTCAGCCGCGGTAACGGCTTGATAATTACAGTCATTGGAAAGATCGTTCAATTCCCTTACAAACTCGTTTCTGTAGGCCGCTGACGGCGAGTCGTAAACACGTGGCGTGCATAAACCTCGTTAATGGGCCTAACGTACATTTTGTCCAATATTGCCAGCGCTGCGGTGTAAGAACCGGTCGGATTTAGCTGTGTGGAGATTCTGTGGCTTACCCTCGCGTGCAGTAGGCTGAGTTTTTGTTCCTCCATTGTTCCGGCGGTGCTGGCTTCTGCCAGGTAGGCTTTAAAACATCTCAGCCAGTGGGAAAAAATTTCCTTAGCCTCTGCATCCTGCGGGTCGAGTTCTAGGCGTCCGGGCTTGAGGGCTGCTTCCATGATTTCTTCGACTGTTTCCTGAGTAGATTAAATTGTTGGAACCAACAATTCTACGGACACGTGCTTGTAGGATTAGAATAGCGGTTTTAATATACTCACAACAGAGCCAATCTATTAGCCATTGAACTTTCGGTGAACTGGCCGGCTGACCATGTGGCACTGATCTTTATACAGCAGCTTCCGGGGGAGGAGTCCTGGGCAGAGCCAAGGGAGAAGCCCCGTACACCTCGAGCATTCCCAGAGCTACTCCCCCTGGAGGACAGGTAGTGCAACTGCACTTACAATACAGACACATGTATATACAGA
This sequence comes from Scyliorhinus canicula, assembly GCF_902713615.1. Taxonomy (NCBI): domain Eukaryota; kingdom Metazoa; phylum Chordata; class Chondrichthyes; order Carcharhiniformes; family Scyliorhinidae; genus Scyliorhinus; species Scyliorhinus canicula. Next base: position 23,148,218 of record NC_052171.1, on the reverse strand, counting down.
TTACAATCCGGTGTGAATCACATTCACCACACCCCTCTCCCCCAGCACCCTGTGTTACTGACTGTATCTGTACTGATATTAATCCAGCTCCCTCACACTGTCACTCAGTAACCCCTCTCCCCCAGCACCCTGTGTTACTGACTGTATATCTACTGATGTTAATCCAGCTCCCTCTCACTGTCACTCAGTAACCCCTCTCCCCCAGCACCCTGTGTTACTGACTGTATCTCTACTGATGTTAATCCAGCTCCCTCACACTGTCACTCAGTAACCCCTCTCTCCCAGCACCCTGTGTTACTGACTGTATCTCTACTGATGTTAATCCAGCTCCCTCACACTGTCACTCAGTAACCCCTCTCCCCCAGCCCCCTCACACTGTCACTCAGTAACCCCTCTCCCCCAGCACCCTGTGTTACTGACTTTATCTCTACTGATGTTAATCCAGCTCCCTCACACTGTCACTCAGTAACCCCTCTCCCCCAGCTCCCTGTGTTACTGACTGTATCTCTACTGATGTTAATCCAGCTCCCTCACACTGTCACTCAGTAACCCCTCTCCCCCAGCACCGTGTTACTGACTGTATCTCTACTGATGTTAATCCAGCTCCCTCATACTGTCACTCAGTAACCCCTCTCCCCCAGCCCCCTCACACTGTCACTCAGTAACCCCTCTCCCCCAGCACCCTGTGTTACTGACTGTATCTCTACTGATGTTAATCCAGCTCCCTCACACTGTCACTCAGTAACCCCTCTCCCCCAGCACCCTGTGTTACTGACTGTATCTCTACTGATGTTAATCCAGCTCCCTCACACTGTCACTCAGTAACCCCTCTCTCCCAGCTCCCTTACACTGTCACTCAGTAACCCCTCTCACCCAGCACCCTGTGTTACTGACTGTATCTCTACTGATGTTAATCCAGCTCCCTCACACTGTCACTCAGTGGCCCCTCTCCCCCAGCACCCTGTGTTACTGACTGTATCTCTACTGATGTTAATCCAGCTCCCTCACACTGTCACTCAGTAACCCCTCTCACCCAGCACCCTGTGTTACTGACTGTATCTCTACTGATGTTAATCCAGCTCCCTCACACTGTCACTCAGTGGCCCCTCTCCCCCAGCACCCTGTGTTACTGACTGTATCTCTACTGATATTAATCCAACTCCCTCACACTGTTGCTCAGGACCTGTGAGTGTTCGAGGTGCTTTCACTGTTTAATAATGTATAAATCCCATGGGGGAAATAGCAATGAAAATGTGACCATTAAATTTAATTGGAAGTCATTGAAACTGGTCTTTAAAGGGCTGGCGAGTCTGGCTTTTAAAGGGTGTCCTGTTTCTGCTCAGCATTAACAATCTGTGTCAGGAAGTGAGAGGGGAAAAGGAGCAATCATGACCCTCAGCAACCTCCCAAACACTCCGCTGCCTGCTCCCCCAGACACTGTTACAAAAACACCCGACATTGCGGGAACATTGGACATTTAACAGGTTAATTCAGTGGCTGCTTTATGCTGCCCGCTGGTGGGAAGTCCCTTCAGCTGGGAGTGGGAAGGTTCAGTCACACTCTCCAGGGGCTTGTGTGTGGCGTCTGGGCTGACACTGTGTTGGGGGGGGGGGGGGGGGGGGGGGGGGGGGGGGGGGCTGCACTGTCAGAGCTGCGATGGTCTCTCACATCCCGTGGCCCGTGGTTTGAAGAAGGGCGGGGGATTCCTGCTCCATGTCCTTGTGACGATTCACCCCTCTGATAACGTTTCTCTGGGTATGATCATATTGCTGTCCATGAGATCTTGCTGTGCACAGATTTGCTGCTGCGTTTCCTGAATCTCGGCAGTGACTGCATTTGAAAGGCACTTACTGTGATGGAGGATAAACAGGAACCTTTTGCCTCTCTCCTCCCCAGAGGATGGAGTTGGTTGCTTGATCAATCAGGGGGTCAGGGGTTATGGGGAGAAGGCAGGCGAATGGGGATGAGAAAAATATCAGCCGTGATTGAATGGTGGAGCAGACTCGATGGGCCAAGTGGCCTAATTCTGCTCCTATATCTTATGGTCTTATGGTTACGGAACAGAGGGCACTGCCCCACCCTCTCCCTAGCTCCTCGCTGAAACGCTGGTGGGGACATGTGTTGTAATGGGAGACGGCTCTGCAGAACCACTGAGTGATCAGCAGGCTGTCGGGAAACAGGGGCCCTCCCTGCCATTATCTGGATATCTGCTTTCCGTGGACAATGGATTTCTTAACTTATGCCCCCAGCCCCTCCATCACCAGCCTCCTGCTGTGAACATCAACTTTGCCGCTCACCTGTTGGTCTGCTAGTCCGGCCCAGCAGGAAGACCTCTCTCCTGAAACCTTCCAAAAGTGGGGGCTAGCCTATCGATGGCAACTCACACCATCAGTATCCCCTGTTTGAAAAATATTCCCTTTGAGTCATTCAGAAATAAACAAGTCGCATTTTTATCAATTCACGACCTCGGGGTAACCCGAGCGAGTTGTCAGACAATTAAATACTTTCTAAAGCGTGGTCGCCGCTGTAATATCAGAAATGCACAACAAGGTCTCACAAACAGCAATGATAATCATCTTTATCATTGCCACAAGTCGGCTTACATTAACTCTGCAATGACGTTTCTGTGAAAAGCCCCTAGTCACCACATTTCGGCGCCTGTTCGGGTACACAGAGGGAGAATTCAGAATGTCCAATTCACCCAACAGCACGTCTTTCGGGATTAGTGGGAGGAAACCGGAGCACCCGGAGGAAACCCACGCAGACACGGGGAGAACGTGCAGACTCCGCACAGACAGCGACCGAAACCGGGAATCGAACCTGGGACCCTGGCGCTGTGAAGCAACAGTGCTAACCACTGTGCTACCGTATTTACTCCAATGAGGTAATGGCCGGATAATCTAAGGGTTAAATATTGGTCAGGACGCTGGAGAATTCACCTGCTTTTCTTCTCAAAAGAGCAGCTGCAGGTTGGACAGATTGCCGGAGATTCTATCGCATCATTCTTGAAGAATCCCGTGCCTCAGAGACTGGGGCGAACTGGGAGACATGGGCTTGTCCCTCAAGAGCCAGTCCCCAGCGTCTGGTGACCTCCGGCCCCACTGTTTACGGTCAGGGTTTGACACAAAGTGACCTGTCGGCTTCGGAGCTGTAGCAGCAGATTGCACAGTGAGATCGTCACGCAGCAATGTCAGTCAGCTGACTTACTGTCCAGGGCTTGTGTTGGCGATCATGGAGCTCGGCGCACACACACACACACACACACACACAGGAGCAGATCCTGATGACACCGCGCTGCAGTAGCTGGAGAGGTCAGCGGGTCAGAGGTTAAGCAGTCCCGGAGTGCAGGCGGAGGTCAGGTTAGGTTAAGTACATAAGCGATCGACTGAAAGTAAAGCATGCTGTGAATACTGAAAGAGGCGAAGGCCTCAGTTGACATGTGAGAGAAAACGTGGGTTCTGCTGTCAGGAGAGAGATTCTTGGGCTTTCCAACTGTCCAGTGTTATCCTGCAACTTCCAGAAATGAATCTGTAGGAAACGGCTGTGAGCAAAAATCAATCCAAAAACTGTCTTTTTAGCTTGAAGACTCCTCATTCATTCCAATAAAATTGAGGGGAAGATAAAGGGCTGTTTGAGCGGCTGGGGAGGAGGAATGATGTGAAGGAATCTCCAGCAATCTGTCCTCATTGGCAATGAGAATGTGGAGGCCAGAGGAAAACACTGAAGATAAATCACATCCTGCTGAAGTGACGGGGAATTAATAACCTGTACCGGCTTGCTGTTTTACAGCCAGACATTTATTCCAGTTCCTTTCCAATCTCGCCCAACGACAGCAGTTTTAACACATAAAGCAAGGGGCTGGAGAAGCATAAAGAGGAGAATCTGACACCGAAGCAGGAAGCAGATATTTGAGTTCCTGGTGCAGGTGGCTTGATGATAGCTGCTGGGTTTGCGAAGGGTCACAGCTGATTTGTTCCGTGTCTTTTCTTTCTGCAGGGACCTGAAGAATAATCTGATCAGCACCATCCAACCCGGGGCGTTCCACGGCCTTCCGGCACTCAAACGACTGTGAGTGATTCTCATTGTACTGGAGAGTGGGTATTATGGCAGTGCTGAACCCCTCACCCTGCACTCCCCATGGACCAACCCCACACTCCCCAACTGCACACTCCCCAACCCCACACTCCCCAACCCCACACTCCCCATTGACCCCACACTCCCCATGGACCCCACACTCCCCAACCCCACACTCCTTAACCCCACACTCCCCAACTGCACACTCCCCAACCCCACACTCCCCATTGACCCCACACTCCCCAACCCCACACTCCCCAACCCCACACTCCTTAACGCCACACTCCCCAACTGCACACTCCCCAACCCCACACTCCCCATGGACCCCACACTCCCCATGGACCCCACACTCCCCATGGACCCCACACTCCCCAACCCCACACTCCCCATGGACCCCACACTCCCCAACCCCACACTCCCCAACCCCACACTCCCCATGGACCCCACACTCCCCAACCCCACACTCCCCAACCCCACACTCCCCAACTGCACACTCCCCAACTGCACACTCCCCAACCCCACACTCCCCATGGACCCCACACTCCCCATGGACCTCACACTCCCCATGGACCAACCCCACACTCCTCATGGACCTACCCCACACTCCCCAACCCCACACTCCCCATGGACCTACCCCACACTCCTCATGGACCTACCCCACACTCCCCAGCCCCACACTCCCCATGGACCTACCCCACACTCCCCAACTGCACACTCCCCAACCCCACACTCCCCATGCCCCAACCCCACACTCCCCATGGACCAACCCCACACTCCCCATGGACCAACCCCACACTCCCCAACCCCACAATCCCCAACCCCACACTCCCCAACCCCACACTCCCCAACCGCACACTTCCCAACCCCACACTCCCCATGGACCAACCCCACACTCCCCAACCCCACACTCCCCATGGACCTACCCCACACTCCCCCGCCCCACACTCCCCAACCGCACACTCCCCAACCCCACACTCCCCAACCGCACACTCCCCACCGCACACTCCCCATGGACCTACCCCACACTCCCCAACCCCACACTCCCCAACCCCACACTCCCCATGGACCCCACACTCCCCATGGACCTACCCCACACTCCTCATGGACCTACCCCACACTCCCCAACCCCACACTCCCCATGGACCTACCCCACACTCCCCAACTGCACACTCCCCAACCCCACACTCCCCATGGACCAACCCCACACTCCCATGGACCAACCCCACACTCCCCATGGACCAACCCCACACTCCCCAACCCCACACTCCCCATGGACCTACCCCACACTCCCCAACCCCACACTCCCCAACCCCACACTCCCCAACCCCACACCCCAACCCCACACTCCCCAACCGCACACTTCCCAACCCCACACTCCCCATGGACCAACCCCCCACTCCCCAACCCCACACTCCCCATGGACCTACCCCACACTCCCCAACCCCACACTCCCCAACCCCACACTCCCCAACCCCACACTCCCCACCGCACACTCCCCAACCCCACACTCCCCATGGACCCCACACTCCCCATGGACCCCACACTCCCCAACCGCACACTCCCCAACCCCAGACTCCCCAACCCTACACTCCCCAACCCCACACTCCCCAACCGCACACTCCCCAACCCCACACTCCCCATGGACCCCACACTCCCCATGGACCCCACACTCCCCAACCGCACACTCCCCAACCCCACACTCCCCAACCCCACACTCCCCAACCCCACACTCCCCATGGACCCCACACTCCCCATGGACCCCACACTCCCCAACCGCACACTCCCCAATACCACACTCCCCAACCGCACACTTCCCAACCGCACACTTCCCAACCCCACACTCCCCATGGACCAACCCCACACTCCCCAACCCCACACTCCCCATGGACCTACCCCACACTCCCCCTCCCCACACTCCCCAACCGCACACTCCCCAACCCCACACTCCCCAACCGCACACTCCCCACCGCACACTCCCCATGGACCTACCCCACACTCCCCAACCCCACACTCCCCAACCCCACACTCCCCATGGACCCCACACTCCCCAACCACACACTCCCAAACCTCACACCCCAACCCCACACTCCCCAACCCCACACTCCCCAACCCCACACAACCCATGGACCAACCCCACACATGGACCCCACACTCCCCAACCCCACACTCCCCAACCCCACACTCCCCATGGACCAACCCCACCCTCCCCATGGACCTACCCCACACTCCCCAGCCCCACACTCCCCATGGACCTACCCCACACTCCCCAACCCCACACTCCCAACCCCACACTCCCAAACCCCACACTCCCCATGGACCAACCCCACACTCCCCATGGACCCCACACTCCCCAACCCCACACTCCCCATGGACCAACCCCACACTCCCCATCGACCCCACACTCCCCAACCCCACACTCCCCATGGACCAACCCCACACTCCCCATGGACCCACACTCCCCATGGACCAACCCCACACTCCCCAACCCCACACTCCCCAACCCCACACTCCCCATGGACCAACCCCACACTCCCCATGGACCCCACACTCCCCAACCCCACACTCCCCAACCCCACACTCCCATGGCCCAACCCCACACTCCCCAACCCCACACTCCCCATGGACCTACCCCACACTCCCCAACCCCACACTCCCCAATACCACACTCCCGAACACCACACTCCCCATCCGCACACCCCAACCCCACACTCCCCATGGACCTACCCCACACTCCCCCTCCCCACACTCCCCAACCGCACACTCCCCAACCCCACACTCCCCAACCGCACACTCCCCATGGACCAACCCCACACTCCCCAACCCCACACTCCCCAACCGCACACTCCCCAACCCCACACTCCCCAACCCCACACTCCCCAACCGCACACTCCTCAACCCCACACTCCCCAACCGCACACTCCCCAACCCCACACTCCCCAACCGCACACTCCCCAAACCCACACCCCAACCCCACACTCCCCAACCCCACACTCCCCAACCCACACTCCCCAACCCCACACTCCCCAACCCCACACTCCCCATGGACCAACCCCACACTCCCCATGGACCCCACACTCCCCAACCCCACACTCCCCAACCCCCACACTCCCCAACCCCACACTCCCCAACCCCACACTCCCCAACCCCACACTCCCCAACCCCACACTCCCCAACCCCACACTCCCCAACCCCACACTCCCCATGGACCAACCCCACACTCCCCATGGACCCCACACTCCCCAACCCCACACTCCCCAACCCCACACTCCCCATGGACCTATCCCACACTCCCCAACCCCACACTCCCCAACCCCACACTCCCCAACCCCACACTCCCCAACCCCGCACTCCCCAACCCCACACTCCCCATGGACCAACCCCACACTCCCCATGGACCCCACACTCCCCAACCCCACACTCCCCAACCGCACACTCCCCAACCCCAGACTCCCCAACCCTACACTCCCCAACCCCACACTCCCCAACCGCACACTCCCCAACCCCACACTCCCCAACCCCACACTCCCCAACCCCACACTCCCCAACCCCACACTCCCCAACCCCACACTCCCCAACCCCACACTCCCCATGGACCCCACACTCCCCATGGACCCCACACTCCCCATGGACCCCACACTCCCCATGGACCAACCCCACACTCCCCATGGACCAACCCCACACTCCCCATGGACCCCACACTCCCCAACTGCACACTCCCCAACCCCACACTCCCCATGGACCCCACACTCCCCACCCCCACACTCCCCATGGACCCCACACCCCAACCCCACACTCCGCAACCCCACACCCCAACCCCACACTCCCCAACCCCACACTCCCCAACCGCACACTCCCCAACCCCACACTCCCCAACCCCACACTCCCCAACCCCACACTCCCCAACCCCACACTCCCCAACCCCACACTCCCCATGGACCAACCCCACACTCCCCATGGACCCCACACTCTCCAACCCCACACTCCCCAACCCCACACTCCCCAACCCCACACTCCCCAACCCTACACTCCCCAACCCCACACTCCCCAACCGCACACTCCCCAACCCCACACTCCTCAACCCCACACTCCCCAACCGCACACTCCTCAACCCCACACACCCCAACCCCACACTCCCCAACCCCACACTCCCCAACCCCACACTCCCCAACCCCACACTCCCCATGGACCAACCCCACACTCCCCATGGACCCCACACTCCCCAACCCCACACTCCCCAACCCCACACTCCCCAACCCCACACTCCCCATGGACCAACCCCACACTCCCCATGGACCCCACACTCCCCAACCGCACACTCCCCAACCCCAGACTCCCCAACCCTACACTCCCCAACCCCACACTCCCAACCGCACACTCCCCAACCGCACACTCCCCAACCCCACACTCCCCATGGACTAACCCCACACTCCCCAACCGCACACTCCCCAACCCCACACTCCCCATGGACTAACCCCACACTCCCCAACCGCACACTCCCCAACCCCACACTCCCCATGGACTAACCCCACACTCCCCAACCGCACACTCCCCAACCCCACACTCCCCATGGACCAACACCACACTCCCCAACCCCACACTCCCCATGGACCCCACACACCCCAGCCCCACACTCCCCAACCCCATACTCCCCAACCCCACACTCCCCATGGACCAACCCCATACTCCCCATGGACCCCACACTCCCCAACTCCACACTCCCCAACCCCACACTCCCCAACCCCACACTCCCCATGGACCAACCCCACACTCCCCATGGACCCCACATTCCCCAACCCCACACTCCCCAACCCCACACTCCCCAACCCCACACTCCCCATGGACCAACCCCACGCTCCCCATGGACCCCACACTCCCCAACCCCACACTCCACATGGACCAACCCCATGCTCCCCATGGACCCCACATTCCCCAACCCCACACTCCCCAACCCCACACTCCCCATGGACCAACCCCACACCCCATGGACCCCACACTCCCCAACCCCACAATCCCCATGGACCAACCCCACACTCCCCATGGACCAACCCCACACTCCCCAACCCCCACTCCCCATGGACCCGACACTCCCCAACCCCACACTCCCCATGGACCCCACACTCCCCATGGACCCCACACTCCCCAACCCAACACTCCCCATGGACCCCACACTCCCCATGGACCCCACACTTCCCATGGACCCCACACTCCCCAACCCCACACTCCCCATGGACCCCACACTCCCCAACTCCACACTCCCCATGGACCAACCCCACGCTCCCCATGGACCCCACACTCCCCAACCCCACACTCCACATGGACCAACCCCATGCTCCCCATGGACCCCACACTCCCCAATCCCACACTCCCCAACCCCACACTCCCCATGGACCAACCCCACACCCCATGGACCCCACACTCCCCAACCCCACAATCCCCATGGACCAACCCCACACTCCCCATGGACCAACCCACACTCCCCAACCCCCACTTCCCATGGACCCGACACTCCCCAACCCCACACTCCCCATGGACCCCACATTCGCCATGGACCCCACACTCCCCAACCCCACACTCCCCATGGACCCCACACTCCCCATGGACCCCACACTTCCCATGGACCCCACACTCCCCAACCCCACACTCCCCATGGACCAACCGCACACTCCCCATGGACCCCACACTCCCCAACCCCACACTCCCCATGGACCCTACACTCCCCAACCGCACACTCCCCATGGACCCCACACTTCCCATGGACCCTACACTCCCCAACCCCACACTCCCCAACCACACATTCCCCAACACCACACTCCCCATGGACCAACCCCACACTCCCCAACCGCACACTCCCCAACCCCACACTCCCCATGGATCCCACACTCCCCAACCCCACACTCCCCAACCCCACACTCCCCAACCCCACACTCCCCAACCCCACACTCCCCATGGACCCCACACTCCCCATGGACCCCACACTCCCCATGGACCCCACACTCCCCATGGACCAACCCCACACTCCCCATGGACCCCACACTCCCCAACTGCACACTCCCCAACCCCACACTCCCCATGGATCCCACACTCCCCACCCCCACACTCCCCATGGACCCCTCACCCCAACCCCACACTCCGCAACCACACACCCCAACCCCACACTCCCCAACCCCACACTCCCCAACCCCACACTCCCCAACCCCACACTCCCCAACCCCACACTCCCCAACCCCACAGTCCCCATGGACCCCACACTCCCCATGGACCCCACACTCCCCATGGACCCCACACTCCCCATGGACCAACCCCACACTCCCCAACCCCACACTCCCCATGGACTAACCCCACACTCCCAACCCCACACTCCCCATGGACCAACCCCACACTCCCCAACCCCACACTCCCCATGGACCCCACACTCCCCATGGACCCCACACTCCCCATGGACCCCACACTCCCCATGGACCAACCCCACACTCCCCATGGACCCCACACTCCCCAACTGCACACTCCCCAACCCCACACTCCCCATGGACCCCACACTCCCCACCCCCACACTCCCCATGGACCCCACACCCCAACCCCACACTCCGCAACCCCACACCCCAACCCCACACTCCCCAACCCCACACTCCCCAACCCCACACTCCCCAACTCCACAACCCCACACTCCCCAACCCCACAGTCCCCATGGACCCCACACTCCCCATGGACCCCACACTCCCCATGGACCAACCCCACACTCCCCAACCCCACACTCCCCATGGACTAACCCCACACTCCCAACCCCACACTCCCCATGGACCAACCCCACACTCCCCAACCCCACACTCCCCAACCCCACACTCCCCAACCCCACAGTCCCCATGGACCCCACACTCCCCATGGACCCCACACTCCCCATGGACCCCACACTCCCCATGGACCAACCCCACACTCCCCAACCCCACACTCCCCATGGACTAACCCCACACTCCCAACCCCACACTCCCCATGGACCAACCCCACACTCCCCAACCCCACACTCCCCATGGACACCACACTCCCCACCCCCACACTCCCCATGGACCAACCCCACACTCCCCAATCACACACTCCCCAACCCCACACTCCCCATGGACCCAAAACTCCCCAACCCCACACTCCCCAACCCCACACTCCCCATGGACCCCACACTCCCCAACCCCACACTCCCCAACCCCACATTCCCCAACCCCACACTCCCCAACCCCACACTCCCCATGGACTCCACACTCCCCATGGACCCCACACTCCCCAACCCCACACTCGCAATGGACCCCACACTCCCCAACCCCACACTCCCCATGGACCCCACACTCCCCATGGACCCCACACTCTCCAACCCCACACTCCCCAACCCCACACTCCCCATGGACCAACCCCACACTCCCCATTGACCCCACACCCCAACCCCACACTCCCCAACCCCACACTCCCCAACCCCACACTCCCCATGGACCCCACATTCCCCAACCCCACACTGCCCATGGACCCCACACTCCCCAACCCCACACTCCCCATGGACCCCACACTCCCCATGGACCCCACACTCCCCATGGACCCCACACTCCCCAACCCCACATTCCCCAACCCCACACTCCCCATGGACCCCACACTCCCCAACCCCACACTCCCCAACCCCACATTCCCCAACCCCAACTTCCCAACCCCACACTCCCCAACCCCACACTCCCCATGGACCCCACACTCCCCAACCCCACACTCCCCATGGACCCCACACTCCCCAACCCCACACTCCCAATGGACTCCACACTCCCCAGCCCCACACTCCCAATGGACTCCACACTCCCCAGCCCATCACTCCCCATGGACCCCACACTCCCCAACCCCACACCCCAACCCCACACTCCCCGTGGACCCCACACTCCCCAACCCCACACTCCCAATGGACTCCACACTCCCCAGCCCCACACTCCCCGTGGACCCCACACTCCCCAACCCCACACTCCCCAACCCCACACTCCCCAACCCCACACTCCCCAACCCCACACTCCCCAATCCCACACATAACAAATATTATTATATTATTACACCGACCTTTCCTTTGATTTACGACCAGTCCTACTTCGTGGCATTTCAAAACCCACGGACATGTTTCCATCATGGATGGTCATTTACCCAGAAACTCTGCTGACTTTGTGCAGCATCTCTTTGTCACCTGCCCACCGGCTGTACCTCGCGTATTGTAATGATCTTTATTATTGTCCATTAACACTGCAATGAAGTGACTGTGAAAAGCCCCTAGTCGCCACTTTCATGTTCGGGTTCACAGAGAGAGAATTCAGAATGTCCAATTCAGCACGGGCCGGATTCTGCCAGCTCGGGGCCGACCAGAGAACCCCGGCAACCGGGCCCGGCCAGAGAACCCCGGCAACCGGGCCCAGCCGGAGACCCCCGCAACCGGGCCCAGCCGGAGAACCCCCGCAACCGGGCCCAGCCGGAGAACCCCCGCAACCGGGCCCACCCGGAGAACCCCCGCAACCGGGCCGGGCCGGAGAACCCCCGCAACCGGGCCCACCCGGAGAATCCCCGCAACCGGGCCCAGCCGGAGAACCCCCGCAACCGGGCCGGGCAGAGAACCCCCGCAACCGGGCCGGGCAGAGAACCCCCGCAACCGGGCCGGGCCAGAGAACCCCGGCAACCGGGCCGGGCAGAGAACCCCCGCAACCGGGCCGGGCAGAGAACCCCCGCAACCGGGCCGGGCAGAGAACCCCCGCAACCGGGCCGGGCCAGAGAACCCCGGCAACCGGGCCCACCCGGAGAATCCCCGCAACCGGGCCCAGCCGGAGAACCCCCGCAACCGGGCCCAGCCGGAGAACCCCGGCAACCGGGCCCGACCAGAGAACCCCGGCAACCGGGCCCGGCCAGAGAACCCCGCAACCGGGCCCAGCCGGAGAACCCCGGCAACCGGGCCGGGCCGGAGACCCCCGGCAACCGGGCCGGAGAACCCCCGCAACCGGGCCGGGCCGGAGAACCCCGGCAACCGGGCCGGGCCAGAGAACCCCCGCAACCGGGCCCGGCCAGAGAACCCCGGCAACCGGGCCGGAGAACCCCCGCAACCGGGCCGGGCCGGAGAACCCCGGCAACCGGGCCGGGCCAGAGAACCCCCGCAACCGGGCCCGACCAGAGAACCCCGGCAACCGGGCCCGGCCGGAGAATCCCCGCAACCGGGGCCGGGCAGAGAACCCCCGCAACCGGGCCGGGCCGGAGAACCCCCGGCAACCGGGCCCAGCCGGAGAACCCCGGCAACCGGGCCCAGCCGGAGAACCCCCGCAACCGGGCCGGGCCGGAGAACCCCCGGCAACCGGGCCCACCCAGAGAACCCCCGCAACCGGGCCCACCCGGAGAACCCCCGCAACCGGGCCCGGCCGGAGACCCCCGCAACCGGGCCCGACCAGAGACCCCGGCAACCGGGCCCAGCCGGAGAACCCCCGCAACCGGGCCCAGCCGGAGACCCCCCGCAACCGGGCCTGACCAGAGAACCCCCGCAACCGGGCCCGGCCAGAGAACCCCCGCAACCGGGCCGGGCCGGAGACCCCCCGCAACCGGGCCCGGCCGGAGAACCCCCGCAACCGGGCCGGGCCGGAGAACCCCCGCAACCGGGCCCACCCGGAGAATCCCCGCAACCGGGCCCAGCCGGAGAACCCCCGCAACCGGGCCCGGCCGGAGAACCCCCGCAACCGGGCCCACCCGGAGACCCCCGCAACCGGGCCGGGCCAGAGAACCCCCCGCAACCGGGCCCACCCGGAGAATCCCCACAACTGTGCCCGGCTGGAGAACCCCCGCAACCGGGGCCGGGCAGAGAACCCCCGCAACCGGGCCGGGCAGAGAACCCCCGCAACCGGGCCGGGCCAGAGAACCCGGCAACCGGGCCCAGCCGGAGAACCCCGGCAACCGGGCCCGACCAGAGAACCCCGGCAACCGGGCCGGGCCGGAGACCCCCGGCAACCGGGCCGGAGAACCCCCGCAACCGGGCCCAGCCGGAGAACCCCGGCAACCGGGCCGGGCCGGAGACCCCCGGCAACCGGGCCGGAGAACCCCCGCAACCGGGCCTGGCCGGAGAACCCCGGCAACCGGGCCGGGCCAGAGAACCCCGGCAACCGGGCCGGGCCAGAGAACCCCTGCAACCGGGCCGGGCCAGAGAACCCCCGCAACCGGGCCCGACCAGAGAACCCCGGCAACCGGGCCCGGCCGGAGAATCCCCGCAACCGGGGCCGGGCAGAGAACCCCGGCAACCGGGCCGGGCCGGAGAACCCCCGGCAACCGGGCCCAGCCGGAGAACCCCGGCAACCGGGCCCAGCCGGAGAACCCCCCGCAACCGGGCCGGGCCGGAGAACCCCCGGCAACCGGGCCCACCCGGAGAACCCCCGCAACCGGGCCCACCCGAAGACCCCCCGCAACCGGGCCCGGCCGGAGACCCCCGCAACCGGGCCCGACCAGAGACCCCGGCAACCGGGCCCGGCCGGAGAACCCCCGCAACCGGGCCCGGCCAGAGACCCCCCGCAACCGGGCCCGGCCAGAGAACCCCGGCAACCGGGCCGGAGAACCCCCGCAACCGGGCCCGACCAGAGACCCCCGCAACCGGGCCCGGCCAGAGAACCCCGGCAACCGGGCCCGGCCGGAGAATCCCCGCAACCGGGGCCGGGCAGAGAACCCCGGCAACCGGGCCGGGCCGGAGAACCCCCGGCAACCGGGCCCAGCCGGAGAACCCCGGCAACCGGGCCCAGCCGGAGAACCCCCGCAACCGGGCCGGGCCGGAGAACCCCCGGCAACCGGGCCCACCCGGAGAACCCCCGCAACCGGGCCCACCCGAAGACCCCCCGCAACCGGGCCCGGCCGGAGACCCCCGCAACCGGGCCCGACCAGAGACCCCGGCAACCGGGCCCAGCCGGAGAACCCCCGCAACCGGGCCCGACCAGAGACCCCCCGCAACCGGGCCCGGCCAGAGAACCCCGGCAACCGGGCCGGAGAACCCCCGCAACCGGGCCCGACCAGAGACCCCCGCAACCGGGCCCGGCCAGAGAACCCCGGCAACCGGGCCCGGCCAGAGAACCCCCGCAACCGGGCCGGGCCGGAGAACCCCCGCAACCGGGCCGGGCCGGAGAACCCCCGCAACCGGGCCGGGCCGGAGAACCCCCGCAACCGGGCCCGGCCGGAGAACCCCAGCAACCGGGCCCGACCAGAGAACCCCGGCAACCGGGCCCGGCCGGAGAACCCCGGCAACCGGGCCCGACCAGAGAACCCCGGCAACCGGGCCCACCCGGAGAACCCCCGCAACCGGGCCGGAGAATCCCCGGCAACCGGGCCCGACCGGAGAACCCCCGCAACCGGGCCCGACCAGAGAACCCCCGCAACCGGGCCCACCCGGAGAACCCCCGCAACCGGGCCCGGCCGGAGAACCCCCCGTAACCGGGCCGGGCCGGAGAACCCCGCAACCGGGCCGGAGAACCCTGGCAACCGGGCCCGACCAGAGAACCCCCGCAACCGGGCCCGACCAGAGAACCCCCGCAACCGGGCCCACCCGGAGAACCCCCGCAACCGGGCCCACCTGGAGAACCCCCGCAACCGGGCCCAGCCGGAGACCCCCCGCAACCGGGCCCGGCCGGAGAACCCCCGCAACCGGGCCCAGCCGGAGAACCCCCGCAACCGGGCCCGACCAGAGAACCCCCGCAACCGGGCCCGACCAGAGAACCCCCGCAACCGGGCCCGACCAGAGAACCCCCGCAACCGGGCCCAGCCGGAGACCCCCCGTAACCGGCCCGGCCAGAGAACCCCCCGCAACCGGGCCCGACCGGAGAACCCCCGCAACCGGGCCGGGCCGGAGAATCCCCGCAACCGGGCCGGAGAACCCCCGCAACCGGGCCGGAGAATCCCCGCAACCGGGCCCGACCGGAGAACCCCCGCAACCGGGCCGGGCCGGAGAACCCCCGCAACCGGGCCGGGCCGGAGAACCCCCGCAACCGGGCCGACCGGAGAACCCCCGCAACCGGGCCGGGCCGGAGAATCCCCGCAACCGGGCCGGAGAATCCCCGCAACCGGGCCGGAGAATCCCCGCAACCGGGCCCGACCGGAGAAACCCCCGCAACCGGGCCGGGCCGGAGAACCCCCGCAACCGGGCCGGGCCGGAGAACCCCCGCAACCGGGCCAGGACGCCCCGACGCCGGCAGAGAATTGGCGCCATTGTCGCCGCCGCATTTGGCGCGGCCCCGGTTGCGGGCCTCTGCTCCCGGCTGTCCCGCCAATTCTCCGGCCCAGGTGGGCCGAGTGGCCGCTCCAGAAAGGCAGAGTCCCGCCAGTGTCGGCCACACCTGGTCGCAGTCGGCAGGAACTCTGCAGGCAGGGTCCCGGGTGTGAGGGGCTTCAATCAGGGCCCATCAATCGGCGGGCCTACCTCTCGCTCCCCCGGCCTATCTTCCTGCCCGCCGGCCCCTCAATCCCTGCACCACGTTACGTCGGGGCCGGCGCATTGAGGGTGGCCACCGCGCATGCGCGGGTTCCAGGGCACCCAGTTGGCACCGGGATGGGAGGCTGGAGCGGCACGAACCGCTCCAGCACCCTGCAGGGGGTCAGAATCGGTACTCCCAGCGGCCAGTTCACGCCATCGTCACACGCGACGGCGTGTCTGACCGCGTGAACACTCTGCCGCGGAATGGGAGAACCCCGTCACACGGCTTTCGGGACTTGTGGGAGGAAACCGGAGCATCCGGAGGAAACCCACGCAGACACGGGGACAACGTGCAGACTCCGCACAGTCACCCAAGGCTGGAATAGAACCCGGGACCCTGGCGCTGTGAAGCAACAGAGCTAACCACTGTGCTGCTGTGCCGTCCATGAACTCTTGCCTTGAACTGTAAGAATTCACTTTCTCCATAAGATACACTCGGGAAACTTGCTGACGATTGACCCGATTGGTTGACAGGGGTGTAAAGTTGGCGTGGGATGCGAGTCAGCCTTTGTGATGTGATTGGACACATTTCCTTCTGCACACGTGCCAGGTTTTTATGAATTGTCTTGCTGTTTTTAATGGCAGGGACCTTTCCAATAACAGAATTGGATGTCTGCATCCTGCTATGTTCCAGAGCCTAACGAGTCTGACTAAATTGTGAGTATTTGTACCCTTTGAGCTGACTTGCAGCCCCGGTCTGTGTCCGTGACGGGCTCGTCCCTCTCAGAGTTGACACTGTCAGGTGGAGATTCCATTCAGCAGTTCAACCAATTGAATGGTTTTGCTGCAGTGAGTGAGGGACTGTTGCAGGTGACAGGTGGGGCAGTAAAGCAGAGGACACCCCAGATTGAAGTTTATTGGCAAAGGGACCGGCGACGGGATGAGGAAAAGATTTAGCCAACAAGCTGTTATGACCAGGGATATACCGGCACCCTGACGTTATTCAGGCAGTGCTCTTTGTGTGTTTACCTTCAGAGAGGGTACGTTTCTGGGTAAGCGGTCACCCTCAGTGGGCCATTTAACAGTGGGACCTTTGACCTTCATACCCACATAGCAATTAGGAGCAGAATGAGGCCACTCGGCCCCTCCAGCCTGCTCCGCCATTCAATAAGATCTGATTGTAACCTCAGCCCCACATTCTGCCCACTTAGAACAACCTTTGGCTCCCTTGTCAGTCAGGAATCTCTCGACCTCTGCTTTAAAAACACTCAGTGACCCTGCCTCCATGACAGTCCAGCGAAGAGCGTGCCAAAGATTTGCAATCCTCTGAGAGAACAACGTCACTCTGTCTTGAATTGGGCATCATCTTCTTTTGAACCCGTGTCCCCCCGTTGCCTGCCCTACGAGGAGAAGCTTCCTCCCCACATCCACCCTGTCAAAGCCCCTCACAATCTTCGATGTTTCATCACCTCTCCTTCCTCTAAACCCCAATGGGCACAGGCCCAACCTGTCTAGCCTTTCCATTTCCTTTTCCTTTCCCTCCGCCCCCAAATCCCAGTGTCAGTCCAGCTAACCTTCTCTGAACTGTCTCCAATGTAATCACGGGAAGCACGGTAGCATAGTGGTTAGCATCAATGCTTCACAGCTCCAGGGTCCCAGGTTCGATTCCCGGCTGGGTCACTGTCTGTGTGGAGTCTGCATGTCCTCCCCGTGTGTGCGCGGGTTTCCTCCGGGTGCTCCGGTTTCCTCCCACAGTCCAAAGATGTGCGGGTTAGGTGGATTGGCCATGCTAAATTGCCCGTAGTGTCCTAATAAATGTAAGGTTAAGGGGGGGTTGTTGGGTTACGGGTATAGGGTGAATATGTGGGTTTGAGTAGGGTGATCATTGCTCGGCACAACATCGAGGGCCGAAGGGCCTGTTCTGTGCTGTACTGTTCTAAATTCTAAATCCTTCCTTAAATAAGGAGACCAAATCTGTGCACAATACACCAGACGTGGTCTTACCCTATACAACTGCAGCCAAACATCCCTAATTTTAGATTCCATTCCCCTTGCTTGAAACACCAGCAATCTACCTGCAGACTAACCTTTTATTTTTCAGTACCATCACATCCAGGGCGCTCCGCAGCGCTGAGTTCTGCACTCTCTCTGTTTAAACAGTATCCGTCTTTCTATTATTCCTGCCGAAACGAACGATTTCCATTATACTCCACATTTCTGCCCACTCACTTCAACCTGTCTGTTTCATTGCAGACTCCTTATGTCCCCTTTACTCTCCTACCTGATCAGAAACTTTAGCAACCAATACAATTTGGCCCTTTCTCCAAGTCATGGGTAAGAAACTGTGAATGGTCAAGGCCCCAGCGCTGATCCCTGTAGCACTCCACTCAACACATCCTGCCAATCTGAAATGACCCATTTATGCTGACCCTCTGCTTCCTCATGGCTAACCAATCCTCTATCCACTCTAACATGTTACCCCCAACGCCATGACCTCTTATTTTGTGTGGTAATCCTTGACGCATTTGCCAAATGCCTCCTGGAAATCTAGGTACAGCACATTCGCAGGTTCCCCTTTATCCTTGTTGCTAGATCTCCAGTAAATTCGAAATGATTTCCCTTTCACAAAACCATGTTGACCCTGCCTGATTCCATTGTGATTACTTCCTTCGTTACACAATCCAGCAATTTCCCTGTGACAGATGTTCAGCTAACTGGCCTGTCGTCCCCTGCTCTCTGTCTGCTTCCTTTCTTGAATCGAGGAGTCAAATTGGCTGTGATGCAATCCGATGGGACTGTCCCAGAATCGAGGGAATTTGGGAGAATTAAAACCAGTGGATCTGCTACCTCGGGGTCCAAATCACTTTTTCAGTCCCCTTTCCCTGCTAATTGTAATTGTTTTAAATTCCTCTCCCCCTTTCACCTCTTGAAGCAGACATATTTCTGGGATGTTATTTGTATCCTCTGCAGTAAATCCAGAGAATCCCTACAGTGCAGAAGGAGGCCATTCGGCCCATCGAGTAAGCACCCACCCTCTGAAAGAGCCAGTCTTTCTTGGCCCATTCCCGTAATCCTGTGCATTGATCAGTGTCAATCGCCCCAACCTGCGCATTTTTGGACTGTGGGAGGAAACCGGAGCACCCGGAGGAAACCCACACAGACCCGGGGTGAATGTGCAGACTCCACACAGTCACCTGAGGCCGGAATTGAACCCGGGACCCTGGCGCTGTGAGGCAGCAGTGCTAACCATCATGCCACTTTGCAGAATTATATGCTTTTCCTCCCAATTTAATGGTATCTTTAACTTCTTTAGTTAGCCAGAGATATGTCCTTCCAATAGAGTCTCTCTTTCTCACATGAATGTATCTTTCTGAATCATCTGAAATATCCCCTTCAACGTCTGATACTTTATCTCTACTGATTTGTCCCTTAACCTAATCTCCCAGTTCACTTTAGCCAGCTGCGTTGTCATGTCCTCATGATTGCCTTTTATTAAGTTTAAAACGCTAGTCTTAAATCCACTCCTCCCTCGCTCAGATTGAATGTGGAATTCAATCATCTTCTGATCACTGCTACCCAGGGAGCCTTCACTATGGGTCATTGATTAATTTTACACATGACCAGATCTGGCACAGCCTGCTCTCTGGTTGGTGCTAAATCAGCTGCTCCAGGAATCTATCCTGGAAACACGCCACGAGCTCATCATCAATGCTCCCTTTGCCAATCTGATTTGTCCAACCCACAGATTAAAATCGCCCAGGATTATCGGCGTTTTTCACAAGCCCCCCCATTAATTTTTCCTTGATACCATGTCCCGGGGTGTGGATACTGGTCGGGGGCCTATAAACCGCTCCCACATGTGACTCCTGACCGTTACGATTTCTCACCTCGGCTGAACGGGCCTGGTGGACAGATCGAGTTAAATCTGAGCAAGAGACGACGTTTGATCTTTGCCACCGCTTTAGGTCCCCCCTCTCTCTGTGTCGTCATTGTTTACAGACAACAATCTCCAGCCCAGTGAGGAACATAGGGGGAGGGGGGGGGGGGGGGGGGGGGAGGGGGGGGGGGGGGGGGGGGAACCCACTCTGGTTGTCTGCACAGAGTACGGTCATAGCTACTGTATCGCAAGCTTGGTACATCCTGTTGCTTCTGTCACTGCACGAAAAATAATAGCTTATTCTGTCTCCTCCTCAACAGAATAAACATCCCCTTCAAAACGGACTATTGTATTGAGTAGCAACAGCAATAACTTGTATTTATATAGAACGTTTAAGCCAAGGTGCT
This sequence comes from Scyliorhinus canicula, assembly GCF_902713615.1. Classification (NCBI taxonomy): domain Eukaryota; kingdom Metazoa; phylum Chordata; class Chondrichthyes; order Carcharhiniformes; family Scyliorhinidae; genus Scyliorhinus; species Scyliorhinus canicula. Next base: position 23,127,439 of record NC_052171.1, on the reverse strand, counting down.
ACTCAGGAACCTTAGGAAGCAAAATTAGAGACAGTGCCACATGAGAAGATAGGGCCTCTGGACCAAAGGATGATTAAAAAGTTTGGTGCTGAGGAATGTCTGAGGAGAGGTTTGGGCTGGGAATTCTGGAATTCCGGAGCTGAAGACACAGCCGCCAATTAAAACTGGGCATGCACAAGAACTGGGGGCACGCAGAGATCTCAGGGGATTGAAGGGCTGGTGGAGTTTACAGAGATAGGGAGAGGCAAAGCTAACAGGGATGAGGGTTGGAACTGCTTGGAGTGGGGTGGACCCTGCACTGCGTTATCAATATTTCTGTTGTTAAGTGGTCAGCGTTTCGCGCATTGGTCTGGGAATTTCTAACAGCTGATTATTTACACAGGAATCTGTCGGGGAACATCTTCTCCACCCTCTCCCCAGAACTCTTCGTTGCCTTGGTTTCTCTTAAAGCTGTGTGAGTATGATGGTGCTCTCCTTTCACTCTCCTTCCTTTGCTGCTGGAACCAATGTAACTTTCCCTCCTGCCTCCAGAGGTACAGGTCCTACTGCATTGTGCTAAATCCGGGTACAACTCTCATGCTGTTGTTTATGGAGATTATCAAGGCAGAGTGTAAATCCCAAATGAACAAGCTCAATGTGACTGCTCCCCTACAGAACCCACAAAAATATCCTGCAGTTGAACAACATTCTCCATTCACGGTTTGAATAGATGCTTAAAACTATCTCTGATATGTTAATAATCTTACCTCTGTGTGCATTTGCTGTCAATGAAACCTTCATTCCTGTTGTAATGGGTTTGTAGCGACCTCTTTCCGTGAGAAATTCCTGAGCCCATATTAATAATGGGAATTGCCTATGTAAACCTGTCACAATGTAATTACGCCCTCCCTCCAGTGATGACGCTATCGCACCACTGTTTCTCCCCCTCCACCAAGGCATGGATTTTAGTAAGGCGTTTGATAAGGTTCCCCATGGTCGGCTCATGAAGAAAGTAAGGAGGTGTGGGATCGAGGGAAATTTGGCCAATTGGATCACTAACTGGCTATCTCATTGAAGACAGAGGGTGGTGGTGGATGGAAAATTTTCAGACTGGAGACCAGTTACCAGCGGTGTACCACAGGGATCAGTGCTGGGTCCTCTGCTATTTGTGATTTTTATCAATGACTTGGAGGAGGGGGCTGAAGGGTGGGTCAGTAAATTTGCTGATGACACCAAGGTCAGTGGAGTAGTGGATGAGGTGCAGTGCTGTTTAGGCTGCAAAGAGACATTGACAGGATGCAGAGCTGGGCCAAAAAAAGGCAGATGGAGTTTAACCCTGATAAGTGAGAGGTGATTCATTTTGGTAGAAGAAATTTGAATGTGGATTTCAGGGTCAACGGCAGGGTTCTGAGGAATGTGGAGGAACAGAGAGATCTTGGGGTTCATGTCCACAGATCTCTGAAGGTTGCCACTCAAGTGGATAGAGCTGTGAAGAAGGCCTATAGTGTATTAGCGTTTATTAACAGGGGGCTTGAGTTTAAGAGCCGCGGGGTTATGCTGCAACTATACATGACCCTGGTGAGACCACATTTGGAGTATTGGGTGCAGTTCTGGTCATCTCACTATGGGAAGGATGTGGAAGCATTGGAAAGGGTGCAAAGGAGATTTACCAGGATGCTACCTGGTTTGCAGGATAGGTCTTATGAGGAAAGGTTGAGGGAGCTAGGGCTTTTCTCTTTGGAGCGGAGGAGGATGAGAGGCGACTTAATAGAGGTTTATAAGATGATGAGAGGGATAGATAGAGTGGACGTTCAGAGACTATTTCCTCAGGTGGATGTAGCTGTTACAAGGGAGCATAACTATAAGGTTCAGGGTGGGAGATATAGGAGGGATGTCCGAGGTAGGTTCTTTACTCAGAGATTGGTTAGGGTGTGGAATGGACTGCCTGCTGTGATAGTGGAGTCGGACACTTTGGGAACTTTCAAGCGGTTATTGGATAGTCACATGGAGTGCACTAGAATGAAAATGAAATGAAAATCTCTTTATTGTCACGAGTAGGCTTCAATGAAGTTACTGTGAAAAGCCCCTAGTCACCACATTCCGGCGCATGGAGCACACCAGAATGACAGGGAGTGGGATAGCTTTACCTTGGTTTTGGATAAAGCTCGGCACAACATCGAGGGCCGAAGGGCCTGTTCTGCGCTGTACTGTTCTATGTTCATGCCTTTTCTCCAACTCCACTGTGCTTTCAAATCGGCCTGTATTTTACTATAACTCGTAGTAATATCAAAACAGTATCGTACTGCACAATAAAATTTGGGAATCTGAAGGTATCTGAAAAGACTGGAACCAGGCACTTGGAATTTCTCCGGCAGCTCCTTAAAAGTGGTAAACCTTCCCCTCCACAAACAGGTCTCCAAACCTCTGCAAACCCTTCCCCTCCACGACTTAAACGTCGAGTGTAAACCGGCTGGCAGGGAAAGGTGGTTGCAGATGGGGGGCTAGTGAAGGCAGGGAACAGAGCTTAAAATGCTGCCTGATCTGTTTCCAAATTCTCAGGGTGGACACCACCACTGGATTCAGGGAAAGCTTCCCGGAGAGAAAGGCAACGATGTGGTTACTATGGCACCAAGGCTGGAAACCGTGCAGGAGCTCGCTTCCATTTTCGGGGAGTCAGACTGACCGGGGCTGCAGACGGAGTGAAGGGGGAATGTCCTCGCCTTCACCTCGTTGATAGCCTGGAGACGGGTTCCCCTGGGAAGGAGGTCTCCTACTCTGCCCAGTGCCTCGGCCTGGTTGGGTGACCTCGTCATTCTTACATTTGGAGAAGGTGAAGTTCACCATCAGGGAGTGGGGAGGAGGATTCTACCTCATGGCAGCCATTCACTTCCTGCTTTAAGGAGCTGGTCACCGGCAGCTGTGAGGGGGTTCAGTTTAGTTCTGTGGGGTTAAGTTAATTTGTGCTATTAATTGTTCATCCCGTTCTTCTATTGTGTAACTTTGGTGAATTGTTTTGTATGATTATGTTTATTACGGAAAACTTTTGATAAAAGTTTTCAGAGCAATGCCCTGAATTCAGTGAGCTTCCTGGCTCAGCTAGCCTGTCAGAGAGTGTGGGTTACAGTGAGACACAGCTCTGAGCAGCAATAAACTGGGAAAGTGATACTGGGCAACAGGGCAGGAAATCTGTCAGAGAGAGAAAGTATAAAATCTAAAATCAGATCAGAAATACTTCCCCATGTGTGTTCTTGTCCGTTCGTTCTTTCTCTCTGTCTCTCTATCTATCTATCTATCTATCTATCTCTCTCTCTCTCTCTCTCTCTCTCTCTCTCTCTATCTATCTATCTCTCTCTCCCTGTCTCTCTCTCTGTCTCTCTAACTCTCTCCCTCTTTCTCTCTCTCTCTCCCTCTCTTTCTCTCTGTCTCTCTCTTTCTCGCCCTCTCACTGTCTCTCTCTCCCTCTCTCTGTCTCTCTCTCTGTCTCTCTCTCTCTCTCCCTCTCCCTCTCTCTCTCTATGTCTCTCTTTCTGTCCCTCTCTCTGTCGCTCTCTCTCTCTCCCTCTCCCCCTCTTTCTCTCTCTCTGTCTCTCTTTCTCTCCCTCTCTGTCTCTCTCTCTCTGTCTATCTCTGTCTCTGTCCCCCCCTCTCCCCCCCCCCCCCCCCTCTCTCTCTCTCTCTCTCTCCCCCTCCCTCCCTGTCTCTCGTTGGGTTTGAGTTAAGTTTTGAATTTTATTAAGCTCCCAGCGGGTATAAATCTGTGCCTCAAAGATGCTGACTTAATCCAGTTGTTAATCTTGAGAGAGAGAGGGAGGGGGCAAGTCCATGGAGGAACGTGAACACAAACCGATTTGAAGTCAGGCTGAGTGTGTATTTTGTGACTGTCGAGCGTCCCCAGTGGGCAGCTCCAGTGCACGGACCAAGCAGAGGGAACATTGCTGTGAATCTAACCCAATATACTCGACAGATTCCCAAGAGTAATGGGCACCATTCACTGGTGAAGCCACTGTCACTGAGCACTCCCAGACCGTGTAGGTCACCATCGGAGACAGATTAGTCTCTCACCCTCTGCCCCAGCCGCATGTCTGGGGAGAACGTTACTCCAATGCCACATCAGACATTGTGGTGTGAGTGCGATGACCCAGGTTGGCACCAGGTTAGAGGGTGTTTTGTGCCCGAGAGTAACTATTGATGCTGCCCAACTCATTTCACACCGGATCCTAATAGTCAACAGAAGGAACCATGACCCCATCATTGGGTTCAAACACAGAGGTGAAAGGTCAGCCCCTAAACGTACAAACATATGAATTGGGAGTGGTCCATTCGAGCCATTCAATAAGATCATGGCTGATCCCAACTCCACATCCCCTCTGACCCCCGATAACCTTTCACCCCCTTGTTCATCAACAATCTCTCCAGCTCTGCCTTAAAACTATTCCCAGACTCTGCTTCCCCTGCCCTTTGAGGAAGAGAGTTCCCGAGACCCTCCACCCTCTGAGAGAGAGATTCTCCTCGTCTCCGTCTGAAATGGGAATTTTACAATCTCCGACACAAGGTAACATCCTCCCCACATCCACCCTGTCAAAACCCTTCAGGGTATTCTCTTACTCTTCCAAACTCCAGTGGAAACAAGCCGAGCCTGTCCAACATTTCCTCAGAAGATAACCATTCCTGGTATTAGTCCGGTAAACCTTCTCTGAACTGCTTCCAACTCATTTACATCTTTCCTTCAATAAGGAGACCAACACTGTGCACATTACTCCAGATGTGGTCTCACCAATGTCCTGTACAACTGAACCTCCCAACTTGTGCACTCAATTCCCCCCCACAATGAATGAGAATATTTACGGGGTTTTCCTCATGGCTTTCAGTACCTGTATAATTTTCCAATTGTGATTCATGCACTGTGACACCCAGATCCCTCTGCACCTCGGAGCTGTCAGCTATTCGTCAGCTACAGGGGATTGGTCAGCCCAACACATTGCTCAGTACCCAGGTGGCTGAGTTCCTCCCTCCCTTCCGTTTCCTGATTTCCAGCTATTCCTGGGGTGTTCATTGTAATCTCGAAAGTGAAGACCGATGCAAAATACCCGCTCAATTCATCTGCCCCCTCCTTATTATCCATTCCCCAGACTCACTTTCAACAAGAACAAAGCTCATTTTATTAATTCCTTTCTTTGTTAAATCTCTACAGAAACTCTTCCTATCTGTCTTTATATTTCTAGCTCGCTTTGTCTCGGACTGCAATATTACCCTCCCTGTTAATCATTGTCATTCTTTGCTGTTCTGTAGCTTCTGTCCAATCCTCTGACCTGCCATATATTAATTTTCAAATTTGATATTGCCCCTGCCCCTTGGGATAATCCTTCCTCAATCCCCTTTGCCAACCCCAGCTGATGACCTTTTCAGCTCCGATTCCAACTTCACTGTGCTTTCATTACAGCGACTTCAACTCTGAGTTCCTCATATGTGACTGTAACATGCAGTGGGTGCTGAAGTGGAGGAGGAATACCTCTGTCCGAATCACAGAGGAGACCGTCTGCGCTTATCCGAAGACACTGAGGGGACAATTGTTCAAAGACTTGAAGGAAGGCCAATTGGTCTGTGGTGAGTATAACAACAACTTGCATTGACACAGTGCGACAGCAGGCCCTGTGTTTGCTGTGCATCCCTAATTACCCCTTTGCTGAATGGTGCATTTCAGAGATGCTGTGGGTCTGGAGTCACATGTCGGCCAGACCGGGTAAGGAGGGCAGATTTCCCGCATTAAAGGACATTATGAACCAGATGGGTTTTTACAACAATGGACAAACCAGTCATGGTCAGCATGACTGAAATACACTTCATTTTCCACATTTAGGTTTCACCAGCTGCTGTAGAAGGATTTGAACCCGTGTTCCCAGAGCATTAGCCCGGACATCTAGATTAGTCTAGTGGTAGTACTGTGTCCCCCAGACTGGCTGGGACTAGACTGGGTGGGATATTAAAGGGTGGGGGGAGTGAGGGGGGAGAGTGGGGTTAGACTGGGTGGGATATTAAAGGGGAGGGGGAGAGTGGGATTAGACTGGGTGGGATATTAAAGGATGCGGGGAGTGAGGGGGAGAGTGGGATTAGACTGGGTGGGATATTAAAGGGAGCGGGGAGTGAGGGGGAGAGTGGGATTAGACTGGGTGGGATATTAAAGGGAGCGGGGAGTGAGGGGGGAGAGTGGGATTAGACTGGGTGGGATATTAAAGGATGCGGGGAGTGAGGGGGAGAGTGGGATTAGACTGGGTGGGATATTAAAGGATGCGGGGAGTGAGGGGGAGAGTGGGATTAGACTGGGTGGGATATTAAAGGGAGCGGGGAGTGAGGGGGAGAGTGGGATTAGACTGGGTGGGATATTAAAGGGTGCGGGAGTGAGGGGGGAGAGTGGGATTATACTGGGTGGGATATTAAAGGGTGAGAGGGGAGTGAGGGGCGAGGGGGATTAGACTGGGTGGGATTTTAAAGGGTGAGGGGATTAGACTGGGTGGGATTTTAAAGGGTGTGGGGAGTGAGAGGGAGAGTGGGATTAGACTGGGTGGGATATTAAAGGGAGCGGGGAGTGAGGGGGAGAGTGGGATTAGGCTGGGTGGGATATTAAAGGTGTGGGGAGTGAGGGGGAGAGTGGGATTAGACTGGGTGGGATATTAAAGGGTGAGGGGGAGAGTGGGATTAGACTGGGTGGGATATTAAAGGGTGTGGGGAGTGAGGGGAGAGTGGGATTAGACTGGGTGGGATATTAAATGGTGCGGGGAGTGAGGGGGAGTAGACAGGGTGGGATATTAAAGGGTGTGGGGAGTGAGGGGAGATTGGGATTAGACTGGGTGGGATATTAAAGGGTGTGGGGAGTGAGGGGAGAGTGGGGTTAGACTGGGTGGGATATTAAAGGGTGCGGGGAGTGAGGGGGAGAGTGGGATTAGACTGGGTGGGATATTAAAGGGTGTGGGGAGTGAAGGGAGAGTGGGGTTAGACTGGGTGGGATATTAAAGGGTGCGGGGAGTGAGGGGGAGAGTGGGATTAGACTGGGTGGGATATTAAAGGGTGCGGGGAGTGAGGGGGAGAGTGGGATTAGACTGGGTGGGATATTAAAGGGTGTGGGGAGAGAGGGGGGGAGTGGGATTAGACTGGGTGGGATATTAAAGGGTGTGGGGAGTGGGGGAGAGTGGGATTAGACTGGGTGGGATATTAAAGGGTGCAGGGAGTGAGGGGCAGTGGGATTAGACTGGGTGGGATATTAAAGGGTGCAGGGAGTGAGGGCGGAGAGTGGGATTAGACTGGGTGGGATACTAAAGGGTGCGGGAAATGAGGGGAGAGTGGGATTAGACTGGGTGGGATATTAAAGGGTGCAGGGAGTGAGGGGGGAGTGAGATTAGACTGGGTGGGATATTAAAGGGTGCGGGGAGTGAGGGGGAGAGTGGGATTAGACTGGGTGGGATATTAAAGGGTGCGGGTGAGGGGAGAGTGTGATTAGACTGGGTGGGATATTAAAGGGTGCGGGGAGTGAGGGGGAGAGTGGGATTAGACTGGGTGGGATATTAAAGGATGCGTGGAGTGAGGGGGAGAGTGGGATTAGACTGGGTGGGATATTAAAGGGTGTGGGGAGTGAGGGGGATTAGACTGGGTGGGATATTAAAGGGTGTGGGAAGTGAGGGGGGAGTGTGGGATTAGACTGGGTGGGATATTAAAGGGTGCGGGGAGTGAGGGGGGAGTAGGATTAGGCTGGGTGGGATATTAAAGGGTGTGGGGAGTGAGGGGGAGAGTGGGATTAGACTGGGTGGGATATTAAAGGGTGCTTGGAGTGAGGGAGAGAGTGGGATTAGACTGGGTGGGATATTAAAGGGTGTGGGGAGTGAGGGGGAGAGTTGGCATTAGGCTGGGTGGGATATTAAAGGGTGCGGGGAGTGAGGGGGGAGTGTGGGATTAGACTGGGTGGGATATTAAAGTGTGCGGAAAGGGAGGGAGAGAGTGGGATTAGACAGGGTGGGATATTAAAGGATGCGGGAGTGAGGGGGAGTGTGCGATTAGACTGGGTGGGATATTAAAGGATGCGGGAGTGAGGGGGGAGAGTGGGATTAGACAGGGTGGGATATTAAAGGATGCGGGAGTGAGGGGGGAGAGTGGGATTAGACTGGGTGGGATATTAAAGGATGCGGGAGTAAGGGGGAGAGTGGGATTAGAGTGGGTGGGATATTAAAGGGTGTGTGGAGGGGAGAGTGGGATTAGACTGGGTGGGATATTAAAGGGTGCGGGGAGTGAGGGGGAGAGTGGGATTAGACTGGGTGGGATATTAAAGGGTGTGGGGAGGGGAGAGTGGGATTAGACTGGGTGGGATATTAAAGGGTGTGGGGAGTGAGGGGGAGAGTGGGATTAGACTGGGTGGGATATTAAAGGGTGCGGGTGAGGGGAGAGTGTGATTAGACTGGGTGGGATATTAAAGGGTGCGGGGAGTGAGGGGGAGAGTGGGATTAGACTGGGTGGGATATTAAAGGATGCGTGGAGTGAGGGGGAGAGTGGGATTAGACTGGGTGGGATATTAAAGGGTGTGGGGAGTGAGGGGGATTAGACTGGGTGGGATATTAAAGGGTGTGGGAAGTGAGGGGGGAGTGTGGGATTAGACTGGGTGGGATATTAAAGGGTGCGGGGAGTGAGGGGGGAGTAGGATTAGACTGGGTGGGATATTAAAGGGTGTGGGGAGTGAGGGGGAGAGTGGGATTAGACTGGGTGGGATATTAAAGGGTGCTTGGAGTGAGGGAGAGAGTGGGATTAGACTGGGTGGCATATTAAAGGGTGCGGGGAGTGAGGGGGAGAGTTGGCATTAGGCTGGGTGGGATATTAAAGGGTGCGGGGAGTGAGGGGGGAGTGTGGGATTAGACTGGGTGGGATATTAAAGTGTGCGGAAAGGGAGGGAGAGAGTGGGATTAGACAGGGTGGGATATTAAAGGATGCGGGAGTGAGGGGGAGTGTGGGATTAGACTGGGTGGGATATTAAAGGATGCGGGAGTGAGGGGGGAGAGTGGGATTAGACAGGGTGGGATATTAAAGGATGCGGGAGTGAGGGGGGAGAGTGGGATTAGACTGGGTGGGATATTAAAGGATGCGGGAGTAAGGGGGAGAGTGGGATTAGAGTGGGTGGGATATTAAAGGGTGTGTGGAGGGGAGAGTGGGATTAGACTGGGTGGGATATTAAAGGGTGCGGGGAGTGAGGGGGAGAGTGGGATTAGACTGGGTGGGATATTAAAGGGTGTGGGGAGGGGAGAGTGGGATTAGACTGGGTGGGATATTAAAGGGTGTGGGGAGTGAGGGGGGAGTGGGATTAGACTGGGTGGGATATTAAAGGGTGTGGGGAGTGAGGGGGAGAGTGGGATTAGACTGGGTGGGATATTAAAGGGTGCGGGGAGTGAGGGGGAGAGTGGGATTAGACTGGGTGGGATATTAAAGGGTGCGGGGAGACAGGGTTGGAGACTCTGATTGGAGTGGATTAGTTATATGGAGGAGCACCGATTCAGGTTTGAGAAGAATTATTTCCTGGAACTTTCTCTGACTCGGGTGAGTAACAGTTCAGACTCAAATGATTCAGATCCGTCTTGGGAGGAACAGAAAGCAAAACGCAATGAGTGGAAATGGTGAGGGCTGTAAATATGATTCGGATGTTGGGATAAGATCCTGAACGATTGCTTTTTCACAGTCCAGCCTTTGACGAATGCTGGTTCGAGATTGGCTCCCACTTTTGGCAAAATGCATGTTTCTCAAAACGTTTTCATCTCAGACCATTCCCCTGCCGTCTGTTAAAATGCAGATGTTTCGAGGCCAGTTCAAAGCTCCTGGAAGTCATTTTCTGGTATTGTTGGTCTGTCAGAGGCACAGGGAAACCACAAGAGCAGTTAGTCACCTACCAGTAACTCTTGCTTTGCCCTCTGTAAGAGCCTCAAAGGAGCCATTAACCTTGAAGCCCAAGTTTGATACTTCCAGACGAGATTTTCCTGGGCGATTTCCATGGTTTTTGCCGAATCTGCAGTCCAGCGAGGCAACAGGAAAGAGGGTCGGTAGAGGGTCTGTTGTCTTCTGAGTTTGATCAGCAGTATTGGAGAAAGAAGGAAATGATCATCTCGGGACGTCCTAAAATGCATCGCAAGTTAAACTCTAGCCACTATTGCCACTGTGGGGAAAAGCAGCAAGATGATCAGAGGATTAGATAGGGTGGACAGTGAGAGCCTTTTTCCTCGGATGGTGATGTCCAGCACGAGGGGACATAGCTTTAAATTGAGGGGAGATAGATATAGGACAGATGTCAGAGGTAGATTCTTTACTCAGAGAGTAGTAAGGGTGTGGAATGCCCTGCCTGCAACAACAGTGGACTCGCCAACACTAAACGCATTCAAATGGTCATTGGATAGGCATATGGACGATAAGGGAATAGTGTAGATGGGCGTTAGAGGGGTTTCACAGGTCGGCGCAACATCGAGGGCCGAAGGGCCTGTACTGTGCTGTAATGTTCTATGTTCTAACATCTGCACAGCAAGATCCCAAAAACAGCCATGGAATAAAGGAATGGTCAACCTTTTTTTTAGCAATATTGATTGAAGAACAGGTATTGGCCAGGGAGACCTAGTCTGCCTTTCTCTGACACAGTGTCCCTGGGATCCTTGACGCCCGTCTGAAAGGGCAGAGGGGACATCCCATGTCATAGAATCCTTACAGTGCAGAAGGAGGCCATTCGGCCCATCGAGTCTGCACCGGCCCTTGGAAAGAGCACCCTACCTAGGTCCACTCCCCGCCCTATCCCTGTACCTCCACCTAACCTTTGGACACTAAGGGGCAATTTAACACGGCCAACCGTTCCAACCGGCACATCTTTGGGCTGTGGGAGGAAACAGCACAGCAGTCCCTCAGTACCTGGGAGTGTCAGTCTGGATTCTGAGCTCAATGTTTGCTCACATGGAGGGTATGGGTTGACTGGGCCAAAGGCCTGTTTAATGCTGTCTGCAATTTCTCCACAATCATTGCTAAGATGAAATGAAGCATGCTTCCTGTCCACCACAGGATTGGTTAGGATTTCCCCTGACACTAAATGGTGCAGTTCCCGTTGTAAATTGCGGCGTCGGCATTTTCTGTTTTGAATAATGCCACGTCAACTGTCACGGTGCAGATGCAGGCTCTGTCCACCGGATGGCACCATGAGACGTGCTTTGGCTGTCTTGCCAATTGTCGCAGAAATATCCGAAACTTCCAGTTATCAAGTGACCATTGATGGCAATTTATCAGCAAACTGTTTGTGACGCAACCTGTCCAGTTATTGAAATATAAGAAACACACAGAACAGACGAAGGCCATTTGGCCCATTGACCCTGTGCAAGCTTTCTGAAAGTAACCTTGCATTTTGACTTCAAACCATTGCATCTCAAGGGGTTGCCTGTTTCACATCCCCCCACCCCGTGAAAATAAAACTCAGCGACGTGGTTGATCGAGTTCATCATCTGCAGCCTGGGGCAGGATGTACAAAGTGGCCGGGAACATCAATTATGGGCAGCACGGTAGCACAGTGGTTAGCACAGTTACTTCACAGCTCCAGGGTCCCAGGTTCGATTCCGGCTTGGGTCACTATCTGTGCGGAGTCTGCACGTCCTCCCCGTGTGTGCGTGGGTTTCCTCCGGGTGCTCCGGTTTCCTCCCACAGTCCAAAGACGTGCAAGTTAGGTGGATTGGCCGTGCTAAATTGCTCTTAATGTCCACACAGGTGAGGTGGGGTTACGAGGATAGGATGGAGGCATGTCCTTAAGTAGGGTGCTCTTTCCAAGGGCCGGTGCAAACTCGATGGGCCGAATGGTCTCCTTCTGCACTGTAAATTCTGTGATTCTATGAATTTGGACGGAGAGGAAACTTTCTGAGTGAGGTTTGCCTAACCGATAAGAAGCTCCTGTTTGCATCTTGGCCAGGAGTTTAAGAGAGAACTTGGGAACAGAATGAGACCCTTGTCCTTGTGAATAGGGGCACAGAGTTCAGAAGCAAGTTAGGTTGAACTTTGACAGATCGTTAATTCGGCCAATTCAGGGCCGGACACTGAGGTGCAGAGGAGATTCACCAGAACGGCACCGGGAAGGAGGGACTTGGCAGAGAGAAGGTGGGGAGGAGCAGTGAGAGAGTGTGTGTTTAATGGTACAATGAACTGACTGACTGTGCTGGAAGATGTTCCAGCTGTGCAGACAGAAGATGACAATGTGTGACAGGTGAATGAATTGCTGAAGTCTGTTTGTGTTGTAGACGGGCCGTTGGAGCTGCCGATTCTGCAGCTGATTCCTTCCCTTCGGCAAGTGGTTTTCCAGGGTGACCGGCTGCCCTTCCTGTGCACTGCGACCTACCTGGACAACAGCACCAGGGTCCTCTGGTACCACAACAGCATCCTCATGGAGTCAGAGGAAAAGGGCGGCCTGATCATTGTGGACAGCCTGATTCACGACTGCACCCTGATATCCAGGTATTCCCAGCATATCTTTCAGGATAAGGGAAGGGGAGGGGTGAAGAGAGGGGGGGGTTGCAGCAGGTTTAGAACAGAGATAGGCAAAAATTACTCCTCCCAAAGGGTTGTGAATCTGTGGAATTTGCTACCTCAGAGTGCGGTGGATGCTGGGACAGAGAGTAAATTTAAGGAGGGGTTAGACAGATTTTTAATTAGTAATGGGTTGAAGGGTTACGGAGAACGGGCCGGACGGTGGAGTTGAGGCCAGGATGAGATGAGCCATGATCGTATTGAATGGCGGAGGGGGCTCGAGGGGCTGAACGGCCACTCCTGCTCCTTCTGTCCTCAAAAGGCATCATCTCAGCACACGATCTCTAATGGAGCAGATACTCAGAACACCAACTACACAATGGACACGAAACTCCCTCCACAGACCAGGTACGGGACACACCAGCTCATTACTCATCAGTGACTGGGAAAGCCAACTCCCACCGGGGATCAGTCCTTCCATTCACCCGCCCTGCCTTCGCCTCCAACTCCATTGACCCCCGTCTTAGTCCAATCTGTAACTAGTGAGAATGCAGACTAGCTGAAATAAACTTGCCTGTCTTTGTAAGGTAATCATCTGATGCAACTGACCATTGACCTTGCCTTGCAGCGAACTGATCCTCTCAAACATTTACCTACTTGCCAGTGGAGAGTGGGAATGTGTCATCACAACGTCACGGGGCAACGCATCCAGGAAAGTGGACATTGTGGTTCTGGACACATCTGCAACGTACTGTCAGGCCGAACAGGTCATTAACAACAGAGGGGACTTTAGGTCAGTGAAAGATGTTTTGAAAGATGTCGGAAACTTGCTTGCAGTCGTGTTTAATGCGTTTTATACAAAATATGCCCCTGGGAAGAGGTTGTATCTTCTCAATCCAATCACTTTTAATTTGCATGTTTAAGACTAGTTTCTGTATCTTTGCCTGATGTTCCACATGAGTTGTGAGTTTATGAGACTATTATTTGCGAATGCTGTGCATTATGATGTGGGCTCCCTGCCTTTCACTAGTCACTCTGAGTGTACCAAACACCTCTGGGTCTCTGTTCACAGCCTCGCGAACTGAGAGGTGCTTCTCCTTCAGAAAAAGGAAATTCCAGGAAGCAGAATTTTAAGATTACCTTTAAGAAATGGGTGTTTACTACTGCAGTGATGTCAGAGAGTGGGTGGAGCTGGACTGTCTGTCGGCTTTTTACTTTCGTTTTAGGCTGTCTGCTGCAGGGTGTGTTTTAGTTTCGTTTTCAGTGTTGGAGCTGAAGCCAGACAAAGGAGCTGTACTGCTGTTCTCTCTGCCATCAAAAGACTATCTCTTGATCATTTGGTGAATTCAGAATTATAAATGTTCTCAGTAGTGAATGTAAACCTAATGTGCTTCTGTTAAAAGGTGTTTCTTTTGTCTTCTGGATGTTGTTTGGGAAGTTATTAAGGATTACTTAGTGTTGTACTCTTTGGGGGTTGTATTTTAATTAATGTTTGCTAAGATGTTCACTGTATGTTTTAAAAAGGTTAACTTGAGTTCATAGAATAAACATTGTTTTGCTTTAAAAACTTTTCCATTTCTGCTGTGCCACACCTGTAGAGTGGGCCGTGTGCTCCCCATATCACAATCTATTTAAAGTTGTGGGTCAGGTGAACTCCATGATGCACTTTGGGGTTCTCTAAACCCTGGCCCATAACAAATTGGGGGCTCGTCCGGGATAAAAGTCTATCTGTTGGACTGGCTTTGTGAACAAAGACAGTGAGGGATAAACATATTGTGGTTGCTTTTCAGGTGTGGTATTCTAGTTTAAGTAGGGAGTGTGATGTGGACAATGGCTCGTTCAGAGGCTGTGAAGTTTTTGGGGGTGGAGATGGTCACACACAGTACCTTATGGACAGAGACTAAAAGCAGACTGTTAGATTTGGCAAAAACATTGCAGTTAACATTACCTGACAAAATGTGAAAAGATGAGGTAATTATAGCGGTGGCTAAGCATTTAAAGTTGCCTGAGACACAGTCTGACTCATGAGAAATGGCAAAGAGCCAGTTGCAGATTAAGCAACTTGAACATGAGAAATAATTAAAGCAGCTTGAATAAGAAAGAGAGGAAAAAGAAAGAGAGAGAGCGGAAAGAGATAGAGAGGGAAAAGAAAAGGAGATAGAAAGAGAGAGAGGAAAAAGAGAGAGAAGAAAGGAAAGCAGAAAGAATAGCCCTAGCAGAACAAAACGAAAGAGAAAGGGCGATACAGATCAGGGAAAAAGATAAAGAGAGAGAGTTTGAACTTCAGAAAATGGCCATGAAACATGACAGTCAGTTAAAATTGGCAGACATAAAGGGAAACGTACAGTTGGATGATAGTGATGAGGATAGTGAGAAAGAGCATCATAGTCAAAGGCTTGTTGGGGATCTAATTAAATATGTCCAAGCATTGCCAAGGTTTGCCGAGAAGGAGGTAGAAGCCTTTTTCATTTCATTTGAGAAGGTAGCTAAACAAATGAAATGGCCACAGGACATGTGGGTATTACTGATTCAAACAAAGCTGGTAGGTAGGGCTAGTGAAGTGTTTGCATCCCTACTGGAGGAGGTATCTGGGACGTATGAGGAGATGAAAAAATGAACTAGTGCCTCAAGCCTACAGACAAAGGTTTAGACATTTAAGGAAAGAATTTGGTCAAACATACATGGAGTTTGAAAGGATCAAACAGAATAATTTTGATAGGTGGATAAGGGCTTTGAAAATAGACCAAACGTATGAAGCTCTCAGAGAAATTATACTTTTGGAGGAGTTTAAAAATGCAATTCCTGATGTAGTGAGAACTCATGTGGAAGAACAGAGGATTAAAACTGTGAGATTAGCAGCAGAAATGGCAGACGATTCTGAATTGGTTCATAAATCAAAGCTTGCTTTCCAACATCAGTGTCAGCCGGTGAGGGATAGAAACTGGGGACATGAGAAATACTCAAGTGGTAAAGGTAAAGGTGATCTGATGGGAGATAATAAGGAGAGTGTACCTCAGATTAAAAAGGAAATCCAGGAGGGTGGAAAAGAGATGAAAAGTTTCAAATGTTTTCACTGTAATAAACTAGGCCATGTAAAGTCACAGTGTTGGTGGTTGAAGAAAAGCACTGGGAAGGCTGATGTGGTAAATCAGGATAAGACAGTGGGGTTTGTTAGAGTGGTAAAGGAGGTGCAAAAGATTGTACAGCCTGATTAAGAGGTGATTGATAAGAAGGTGCCAGATCTCTGTAAAGAATTTATTTGTGTGGGTAAAGTTTACTCATGTGTATCAGGAGGAGCAGGTAAAGAAGTCACAATTTTAAGAGGTACGGGAGCTAGTCAATCTTTAAAGGTAAGAGATGAGGAGTTATGTAGGTTGGGAAGAATGTTGCCAGAAAAGGTGGTAATATGTGGAATTCAGGGTGAGAGGAGTAGTGTTCCATTATATAAGGTAAGGTTGGAAAGTCCAGTGAAGAGTGGTGAAGTGGCAGTAAGAGTAATAGAGAAACTATCTTGTCCAGAAATACAGTTTATCTTGGGTAATGATATAGCTGAATCGCAGGTGGGAGTGATGCCTACTGTGGTTGATAAGCCAGTGGAAAATCAGACAACTGAAGCGTTGAAGGACGAATATCCAGGGATCTTTCTGGATTGTGTAGTAATAAGGTCACAAAGTCACAGGTTAAGACAAGAGGAGAAATCAAAGAGTGAAGATGTGCAGATAGCCTGGTTCACATTGAGATCCAAAAAGATGAAGTGTTGGGCGTCTTGAAAAATATAAGGTAGATAAGTCCCCAGGGCCTGATGGGATCTACCCCAGAATACTGAAGGAGGCAAGAGAGGAATTTGCTGAGGCCTTGACAAAAATCTTTGGATCCTCACTGTCTTCAGGTGATGTCCTGGAGGACTGGAGAATAGCCAGTGTTGTCCCTTTGTTTAAGAAGGGTAGCAAGGATAATCCAGGGAACTATAGGCCAGTGAGCCTTAGGTCAGTGGTAGGGAAATTACTGGAGAGAATTCTTCGAGACAGGATCTACTCCCATTTGGAAGCAAATGGACGTATTAGCGAGTGGCAGCATGGTTTTGTGAAGGGGAGGTCGTGCCTCACTAACTTGACAGAGTTTTTCGAAGAGATCACAATGATGACTGATGCAGGTAGGGCAGTGGATGTTGTCTATATGGACTTCAGTAAGGCCTTTGACAAGGTCTCTCATGGCAGACTGGTACAAAAGGTGAAGTCACACGGGATCAGGGTGAGCTGGCAAGGTGGATACAGAACTGGCTAGGTCATAGAAGGCAGAGAGTAGCATAGGAAGGATGCTTTTCTGATTGGAGGGCTGTGACGAGTGGTGTTCCACAGGGATCAGTGCTGGGACCTTTGCTGTTCATAGCATATATAAATGATTTGGAGGAAAATGTAACTGGTCTGATTAGTAAGTTTGCAGACGACACAAAAGTTGGTGGAATTGCGGACAGCGATGAGGACTGTCAGAGGATACAGCAGGATTTAAATCGTTTGGAGACTTGGGCGACGAGATGTCAGATGGAGTTTAATCCGGACAAATGTGAAGTAATGCATTTTGGAAGGTCTAATGCAGGTCGGGAATATACAGTGAATGGTAGAACCCTCAAGAGTATTGAAAGTCAGAGAGATCTAGGTGTACAGGTCCACAGGTCACTGAAAGGGGCAACACAGGTGGAGAAGTTAGTCAAGAAGGCTTACGGCATGCTTCCCTTCATTGGCCGGGGCATTGAGTATAAGAATTGGCAAGCCATGTTGTAGCTGTATAGAACCTTAGTTAGGCCACACTTGGAGTATAGTGTTCAATTCTGGTCACCACACTACCAGAAGGATGTGGAGGCTTTAGAGAGGGTGCAGAAGAGATTGACCAGGATGTTGCCTGGTATGGAGGGCATTAGCTATGAGGAGCGGTTGAATAAACTCGATTTGTTCTCACTGGAACGACGGAGGTTGAGGGGCGACCTGATAGAGGTCTACAAAATTATGAGGGGCATAGACAGAGTGGATAGTCAGAGGCTTTTTCCCAGGGTAGAGGGGTCAATTACTAGGGGGCACAGGTTTAAGATGCGAGGGGCAAGGTTTAGAGGCGATGAACGAGGCATGTTTTTTACACAGAGGGTGCCTGGAACTCGCTGTCGGAGGAGGTGGTGGAAGTAGGGACGATAGTGACATTTAAGGGGCATCTTGACAAATACATGAATAGGATGGGAATAGAGGGATTCGGACCCCGGAAGTGGAGAAGATTTTAGTTTAGACGGGCAGCATGGTTGGCACGGGCCTGGAGGGCCAAAGGGCCTGTTCCTGTGCTGCACTTTTCTTTGTTCTTTGTTTTGAAGGGCAATTATCAGAAATGATTTTTGATCAGATGGTTGAAAAAGAATAAGAACAGGTGGAGGATGAGGCGGATATTTTTAGTTCAGGAAAATTGGCAGTTACAACAAAAGGATATAGAAATAAAACTGATGTCAAGTGATAAGGAAACCTCAAGCAGTGATAAAACCAGCGCCCTTAATACCCATTCCAGCATTTGAGGAACCTTTTACAAGGGTCCTAATTGAGTGCGTAGGACCGCTTCCTAAAACAAAAAGTGGGAATCAATATCTTTTGACTATAATGGATGTGTCTACTAGGTTTCCAGAGGCCATTCCAGTACGTAATATTACAGCTAAAAAGATTGTGGAGGAGTTACTTAAGTTCTTTACTAGATATGGACTAACCACAGAAATTCAATCGGATCAAGGATCAAATTTTACCTCAAGGTTATTCAAAGAAGTTATGGATAGCTTAGGATTAAAACAATTTAAATCAACTGGGTACCCTCCAGAATCGCAGGGAGCATTAGAAATGTGGCATCAGACATTAAAGACAATGTTGAGGGCGTATTGTCAAGATTATCCAGATTGGGATAAAGGAATTCCATTTGTATTGTTTGCAATTAGGGATGCACCTAATGAATCTACCAAATTCAGTCCTTTTGAACTAATTTTTGGTCATGAGGTAAGAGGGCCACTTAAATTGATTAAGGAAAAATTGTTGGGTGAGAAATCGGAAATTACACTGTTGGATTACGTGTCAAATTTTAGGGAACGATTAAATAGAGCAGGTGAATTGCAACATTTAAAAGTTGCACAAAATGTGATGAAACGGGTAGTGGACAAGAAATCCAAAGTCTGCAGTTTTGTCAGTGGAGATAAAGTTTTAGTTTTGTTACCAGTGGTAGGGGAGCCTTTAAAAGCTAGGTTTTGTGGACCGTATCAGATTGAAAGGAAATTAAGTGAGGTGAATTATGTGGTAAAAACACCAGATAGAAGGAAGACTCACCGAGTGTGTCATGTGAATCTGCTTAAAAGGTACTTTGAATGGGAAGGAGAGAAAAAGGAGGTTTTAATGATTCTAACTCAAAGTGACAAAGCAAATCCAAATGAATTTGACATACCTCAAATTAAATTGGAAAACGGGGATGTTCTTAAAAATTGGGATAAATTATTGCTTTACTTTCCAGAGCAAAAACAAATTGACCTGAAAGAGTTATTGATATCACATGGGCAAGTTTGTAGAGATTAAATTGGGAAGTACTAAAATGGCCAGACATGATGTAGATGTGGAAAATGCTGTTCCAATCAAACAACATCCATACAGACTTAACCATTTAAAATTGGCACAGATTAACAAACAGATTGAGAGTATGCTTAAAAATGGCATAATTGAAGGTGGTTGCAGCCAATGGAGCTCACCCATTGTGATGGTACCTAAACCAGACGGTACCCAACGGTTCGGTGTGGACTATCGAAAGGTGAATGTAGTTACAAGAACAGACTCTTACCCTCTCCCACGTTTGGAGGATTGCATTGAGAAAGTGGGACAATCAGCTTCTATTTCCTAACTGATTTATTCAAAAGTTACATTTGATTTCTGTACAACCTCGGGACATGACCCAAAGTGCTTTCTGACCAATGAAGGGCTTCCGATTTGTAGGCACTGTTGTGACAGACTCAGAAGGAGACCATTCTGCCCATCGTCTCTGAACCTAGGTGTGTTGTAGTCATGGGAGGGATTGACGTGAGCTGCAGGAGCCCTGTGGAAACTCCCCTTTCCTTCAAACAGTGATCACTTAAACCAGCAGGTCCCAACATTTTCCCTTATGCGAACCATAGATGATCATTCAAAGCTTCTGAAGACTACCGCGTACGCAAGCCATTTTAAACATTACTTGCTGCAAAGCCAATGGCTGGCTGGAGTCAAACTTCTGTATCAAAGGGTATTAAAAACACAGCTCTTTCTAATAGTTTATAATGCTCACTCACATTGTGGAATGTATTACATAGGGATGTTTATGAAGGAAATTTCATTGTGAATAATAATGCCACATCGATTATGATATATATAAGGTACCCGTAATTGATTCTTTTTCCCACTGTCCACCTGCTATACTCTCAGGTCACAGGTAGGGAAACACTGTTATAAACCATGAGAGAGAAGATGGGAGTCTGGCTTTAATCAGCACTCCCTCAGTTCCGAAGGGCTGGGTTAGCTGCGTGAATCAATGTAGAAGGACTCACACATGGACCTTCTGACTGAGGTAGCTGAGAGGCGTAGGAAGGGTTAAGGAGCACGATTCAGAAAGCTGAGGGGATTTTGGCAGGGGTTTGCAGATGTCATGTCCAAGGTATTAAATACAAGGGTAGCACTGAGTCCAGAGGGCAGCTTGGTAGCACAAGTGGGTAGCACTGTGGCTTCACAGCTCCAGGGTCCCAGGTTCGATTCCCCGCTGGGTCACTGTCTGTGCGGAGTCTGCATGTTCTCCCGTGTCTGCGTGGGTTTCCTCCGGATGCTCCGGTTTCCTCACACAGTCCAAAGACGTGCAGATTAGGTGGATTGGCTGTGATAAATTGCCCTTAGTGTCCAAAAAGGTTCGGAGGGGTTATTGGGTTATAGGGATAGGGTGGAAGTGAGGGCCTAAGTGGGTTGGTGCAGACTCGATGGGCTGAATGGCCTCCTTCTGCACTGTATGTTCTTTGTTCGGAGGTGGCGATTTTCGGGGTGTCGCAGGATCCGGGATCCAGGAGGAGAAAGAGGCAGACATGCTGGCCTTTGCTTCCCTGCTAGCCCGGAGACGGATACTATTAGCTTGGAGGGACTCAAAGCCCCCCGAAGTCGGAGACCTGGCTATCGGACATGGCTGGCTTTCTCTGCCTGGAGAAAATTAAGTTTGCCATGAGAGGGTCACTGTTAGGGTTCTCCCGGAGGTGGCAACCGTTCATCAACTTCTTCGTAGAGAATTAATCATCAGCAGAGTGGGGGGGGGGGGGGGGGTGAGGTTAGCGTAGAATTTGGGACCTGTTGGGGAGGGAGGTGGTATTTGCACTATGTTTATATTTTCATGTACATTGTTTATATTGCTGCTGTTACAATGCCAAAAAAAACTCAATAAAATGTTTATTATAAAAAAAGGAGCACGATTCAGATGATGCATTCACAGGGTACACTTTAACAGGACATGTGGTAAAAGAGGCGCTCTCAAATGGCGCTGGTAAATCTCCCTGGGCCGGGAGTAATAGGTGTCGGAATGTAACTGTCCGGGGAAGAAAGCGCTGGGCCCAAACTGCTACACAGGCTTTCCTGAGTGAAAAATCACATCTCGGTGGAGCCAATGTGGTTTGAATTAAGTCAGGGGCCCAGGCTGAGGGAGGGTAGGGAATATTTGAAATATTCAAAAGGCCAGGCAGTAATGCAGCAGGTAGGCCGGAGGGGGGGGGGGGGGGGGGGGGATTAGAACATGCCGATTGTTCCCAATAAAACTCAACTGGCCGTCCACTCGGGCCGGGAGAAAAATATCCTTCTGCTTTGCGTTTTTTTATTTTTACAATTGAACTCTGAGTGCTGAGAATGGTTTAGGAGTGAGCCGTCACTCTGTGGGGGGGGGGGGGGGGGGGGGGGGGGGGGGATAGGGCCCAGCGTGATAAAGTGGGGGAGGGAGGCTCTGATTTTCATCAGCTTTTTAATAACTGAACAGGCGCAGCTGTTTAACGGAGCTATCACGCAATGTGCCGGGAATGATAAAGCATTTCCATTTACAGGACAGTAACGCAGGCTGTGATCCCGCAGATAAATGGACAGGGGAATGATGGCCTTGATTATCTGTCCGGGCCGGTGAACTGGGACTTGAACCCAGGAACTCGCTACCCAGTGTGGCTGACACGTCATTCCCTCACATTTCACCGGCATCTCTTCCTGAGGCCCCTTCTCGGCACCTCAACCATTCCGGTGAGGACAAGGGCAATTCTGACCAAAGTGAACACACACTCCCTTCCTCGCTGCCCGAGCCGGGGGGGGGGGGATTCAGCAACTGCGTTGAACCCGCCGCGGATTGGGATAGGCTGGGTGAACAAAGGGAGAGGGAAAAATCAGATTCAGGTCAGGAGTCGTCCCTGGGCTGGGGGGGCGGTGAGGGGCTTTGTGTCCGTGAAGCCATCTTTAGATATTGTGGAGACCCCTAACGGGGCACCCGCAGGTCCAGTCTGTCTGTTCAACCAACCCCCCCCCCCCCCCCCCCCCCACCAGGACAGAGCTCGGCTGTGGCTTCTATCCTGAAATTCAGCTTCACTCCCTTTGACTGTGAGCAGCCTCCAGCTTCACAGCTGAAGGCCATTGGAAATGAGGAAGTAGCCTTGTTCATTGTGGGACACCACGCTCCACAACTCTCAACCTTCCTCCTGGAAGGAACAGGTGCCTTGTTTCAGAGGATGATTAGCGCACGGCATGTCCGGCAGACTTTGGCGCCTGAGCTCTCGTAGCGTCAGCACCATAGAGGCAGCTGCCAACAATCAAACAGTAAAGAGCAGGGCTTCAGCACTGTGGGCCCTCTCACGGCCAATGGGTGAGTGTATGGCTGAGCGGAGGATAGCTGAGCACGGCCTCCCTAATGTTCCCGGCAGAGACTGGGGTCCAGGGGCTCCCTTACCGGGGGGGGGGTGAGTGTGCAGGGTGAGGTTTGCCAGCACTACTGGCTTGCTGGATGCCACTCTGAGAGAGGGCAGAACACCCAAGGGTGGCGGAGGCGTGGGTGACGGTAATGGTAGAGTGGGGGATATGCCAGGCCATGAGGTTGCAGATTGTGATTGGGTCGAATTCTGCCTCATGGATGCCCAGCCTGGAGTTACTGGGTCTGTTTGAAGTCTATCCCATTTAGCACGGTGGTCACACAACACGATGGAGGGTATCTGCAATGTGAAGACGGGATTTTGTCTCCACAAGGATTGTGTGGTCATTATTTATACCGACACTGTCATGGACAGATGTATCTGCAGCAGGCAGGTTGGTGAGGATGAGGTCAAGTATGTTTTTCCCTCCTTTTGGTCCCCTCACTACCTGCTGCAGTCCCAGTTTAGCAGTGATTGTCCTTTAGGACCCGGCCAGCTCGGTCTGTGGTGATGCTACCAAACCACTATTGGTGATGGACATTGAAGTCCCCACACCCAGAATACATTCTGTGCCTTTGCCACCCTCAGTGCTTCCTCCCAGTGGTGTTCAACATGGAGGAGTATTGATTCACCAGCTGATGGTGGCTGGTACGTGGTGATCAGCAGGAGGTTTCCTTGCCCATGTTTGACCTGAAGCTGTGAGACTTCATGGGGTCCAGAGTCTATGTTGGGGACTCTCAGGGCAACTCTCTCCCGACTGTATCCCACTGAGCTGCCACCTCTGCTGGGTCTGTCCTGCCGGTGAGACAGGACATACCCAGGAATGGTGATAGGGGTGTCTGGGACATTGTCTGTAAAGTATGATTCTGTGAGTATGACTATGTCAGGCTGTTATTGGCTAGTCTGTGAGACAGCTCTCCCAACGTTGGCTCAAGCCCCCAGATTCAGTAAGGAGGACTTTGCAGGGTCGGCAGGGCTGGGTTCGTCGTTGTCGTTTCCGATGCCGGGCGGTCCGGCCAGTTTCTTTCCTTTTTTATTGTGTTTGCGTAGTGTCTCGCTCGGCCATTTCAGAGTTAACCACATTGCTGTGGGTCTGGAGTCACATGTAGGCCAGACAGGGTAAAGCCGGCAGATTTCCTTCCCTAAAGGACATTGGTGAACCAGATGGGTTTTTACGACAGTCGACAACGGTTTCCTGGTCATCATTGGACTTTTAATGCCAGATATTTTATTGAGTTTAAATTCCACCAGCTGCCGTGGTGGGATTGGAACCCCTGTCCCCAGATCATCACCCTGGGTCTCTGGGTTACTAATCCAGTGACAACACCACTACGCTACCGACCCCCTCAGTTGTGTGTGCGACCACACCCACTGGATCATGCACATGTGTGTCCTGTGTCCGCACTGCCCTGGCAGCTACATGACAGCCACCCTGGGGTCATGGCTAACGATGCCAAGGTGCAGAGGCCTGAGACCGAGCTGGAGACCCGCTATGATCAGGCCCACGCTGCCCCCCCCCCCCCCCCCCCGGGCTGTTATTGAGCAGTGCATCAGGCTGCTGAAGATGTAGCCGCCCTGGTGGTGCCCTGCAATACACCCCACAGAGGGTCTCCCATTCTGTGGTGGTCTGGTGTGTCCGCCAGAACCTGGCACAGCAGCGGTTCGATACGCTGGAGGCGGAGGAGGAACATGCAACCTTGTTTGAGGATGAGAAGGATGAGACCGTGCAGGAGGGGCTGGAGGATGAGTCCGAGGAGGAGCCGGAAGATGGGGGAGAGGCAGCAGCGAGGGTCCGACATGCGAGGAGGACCAGGGCGGCCTTCATCGTCTCCAGATTCTCCGAGGACGAGGCTGCATCTGTCAGCTCAACCACACGCCCGCATTTCCCTCCCTCCCCCAGTCTCCCCCACCAACCCCTTCCCCTCTCCCATTCCCTCACCTACCGTCACACCGCCCCCTCCCCAATCACCCTGTTCATCCCTCCCAAGGGTCTGTGTGACATCACCCCAGGGTGATGGGCCTGTGTGGACATGGTCAGCGGGTCACTGTACAAGGCAGGAGGGTGATGATCAGTCGCTGTGAGGGACGTTCCAGTGCTCCTCAATTTGTGCCTGAGCCTGACTCCTGTTTCTCTGCTGACAGGGCCTCACA